>NC_051406.1:38743704-38744393 GCF_015228065.2 Penaeus monodon | reverse complement strand
ATGTGTTTAAGTTTCAAGTAAAGATGGAAATTTCCATTTTTTATTTTTCAGTCAGAACTTTCTGTTCTATTTGGCTTATGGATTTAAGCACTATTAATTTTAGAAGTATTTATATGTATATATCTAATACAGGTCCTCCATTATTATAATTATTTAGGTTATGGACACTTCAAAGTATCACTTCTTACCTTGTTTTCTACTTAATGTTGTCTATTACTTCCTGTAGATATGAAATTCTTTATTTACTCTATACCATTGAAATTCTTTGTATGAACATAAATTTTCCTTTTACTTTTAAGGTTCTAGATGCGTCAGTAACAAAACTTTGGTTTGCTGGGAAGGAAATGTTGTGTGGCAAGAAACTACTAGACTACGTTGGCAAAAATGAAAAGTCAAAGGTAGGAGAAATTCCCTTTGTTCTGACAGATGTCAGAGAGAGCAAGAATGTTAATTTTGCAGTGTAGTATATGTTATTAGTATTTCTGTGATAAATCTTTAGTGTGTGCATCATTTTAAAAATATATTGAAATACTGATTATGTATCTTGAATTGTGTCATTAAGTTTTCCTGGTAATGGTCATGCTTTGAATTTAATTTTATAATGTTCAGAACTCCAATACAATGTAACTCTGGTATTTGTATGAGTGTATGTGTAGAGTTGCCAACAGGGAAATAGCTTTTAGACAGTT
>NC_051406.1:38743508-38743684 GCF_015228065.2 Penaeus monodon | reverse complement strand
ACAGTAATAAACAAACATTACAGCATCTCAGTTTGTAACTTGAAATGTGTAATGCTTACATTTACTTTACACTTATTTACTAAATCCTGATATGTACTTGTATTGTGCTGGCACGGTCTGCCTGTCCTGCACAAATCAAGGAAATTTAATCTTATTCTAAAGAAACTGGCTTAAGA
>NC_051406.1:38742818-38743475 GCF_015228065.2 Penaeus monodon | reverse complement strand
CTAAATTTAGGTAAACAAATGTATATTTTTAAATAAATTTTAATGCTTTAGTTTATTATTTTTCAGAAAACAAGAACAATAAAATCCACTTTTAAAATCAAATACTTGGTAGCAGTCTTTGAAATTCATAGAAATATTTAAAAAGTATATTGGTATGTATTAAAATTCTTACAATGAAAAGGAAAAAATATACTGCAAAATTTACAACAGATATTCAAATTGGATGCATGTAATTCCTTTAATTTAGGCATTTTCCTTGTAAAACTGTGAAGAGTAATTTCATAGTGTGACAGAAAAAAATCACAAAAACATAATCACTGAAAATCTTCCAGGTGATTGTAAAGGTTCAGCCCCGAGGTCAAGGGGCACCAAGCAGGGAGCCGCTTCTGTCAGAGGATGAGCGCAAGAAACTCATGATGGCTGAATTCCACAGGCGAGAAGAATTAAAGGTATTTGTAGAAAGTTGTTTTTCTATCATCTTTGGGGGTCTGATTCTGTTTGAAGTCTTTGGAATTTAATGTTATTCTGTTTCAGGTTAATTTAAATACTTTAGGATATAGAAAAAGAAACCTCTTGACTTTTCTGAATACAAATATGCTTCTGTATTGATTAAACTTACAAGCCTAGAGATGCAGTCAGTATATTGCAATAAAAGTA
>NC_051406.1:38741775-38742385 GCF_015228065.2 Penaeus monodon | reverse complement strand
TCTAATGGGTAAAATATGTGTCAGTAAAAAAAAAAAGTTCAATGTCTGGTAGTTGAGAATACCGACAGTGGCAGTGCTTAGAAACATGGAGTCTGTTATGCAATTGTGTTGGCATCATCACTTGGTGTGTGGAAACAGTCATGACTAAGATGATTTGCATCAGGTCCTCCCACAAAAAAAACCATATTAGATATTAAAGTAACGAATATTACAATTCCATATGATATTTGAGTTAGTCTCTTTAATTTGCACCAAATAATTAAACAATTCTCCCTTGACAGAAATTGGAGGAGGAGGATGACGACTCGTACCTCAATTCTCCCTGGGCAGACACGGCAACTCAGAATATTCCAGATTGGCCACATTCTGAGCCACATGCAAGTCTTTTACTTGTTTTATATTTGATACTGGTATATCCTAGTTTCTAGTTCTATTTTCTTGCATGAATATATGTCGTTTGAGCACTGTCATATGGAATAATAATACAATTACGTAATAGCTATAAAGCAAGCAAGTTGCAACAGAAATTAACATCTGAAGCCTACTGGTTATACTTGTTGAGTATGCAGGCTGAATTAAAATGTGCTTTTTATGCATTATACTAAAGAAA
>NC_051406.1:38741637-38741704 GCF_015228065.2 Penaeus monodon | reverse complement strand
AGTAAGGCTCCAGGTAAGGATATATATATTTTTTTTTTTCGATAAGGCGATGTTTGTGGGGGTTAAG
>NC_051406.1:38740670-38740940 GCF_015228065.2 Penaeus monodon | reverse complement strand
TATTGAAAAGAAGGCATTACTTGAATCAAAGATTGTAATATAAAGCCATTTAGTCTTTCTCCAAGCTTGCTTTTCTTTAGAGCCTTTTCTAATAATTATTTTTCACAAACTGTATATAATAGAACAATTAAAGTGGAAGTCTATTTCATCTTCATACTATTACTTTTTCCATTGGATTACAACACTGCCAGATCTTGAAATGTGCTTTAGCATGATTAATGCCAAAGCACTTTAATGGGATGTCACATCTACATATCTAATATTTAATCC
>NC_051406.1:38738318-38740470 GCF_015228065.2 Penaeus monodon | reverse complement strand
GCAAAGGGTACACATCCACACACAGCTTGGAAAAATCTTTTAATTATCCACAATTAACAAATCCATGTATATCGTGGTTTCAAAACTAATGGATCATTTTGTTCCCATTTTGTTAAAGAATATAAATTATCTATCTTTATAAAATGCTAACCTATGAAAATTGCATTGATAAACTCTGTGTCTATGCATGAATTACTTCAAACAAGTAAAAAGATAAGGATCTTTCTGCCATATTTACAGTACTATACATTGTTTTAAAGTCTCATGCAAGGCACAGAAAAAAACAGCACACTACACTGTTTTTGAGTTGGGTGAACCTTTATTACATATAAATAATCATCTGGAGAGGTTGGTAACCAGGCTACATGAGAAGTGGTTTAAGCAATAACATGATTTTATACTTAGTTCATATCTCCAAAACTTGTGTTCTCTGATTCCGTTTTATGAAAAACCCAACTGTCACTGGTTTCAAGCTGGTGCATTAACCACCAGTCATGGCTAAATCTCTGACATCAAGATTTTTGATGCTGGTAAGAAAAAGGACTTTGGAAATAACGTTGAAAAAATGTCTTAAATACGAACACACCTGTTCAAAATCGATCATTATGACCATTCTTACTATGACATAGATAAGACACTTGAAGGATGAAGCTGGCAATAATAATGACAATCTATAAATCTTCAAATAGGTATCATTGGTATTCAAATTTTGAAGACCAAGATATTACTTGTAGAATTTCTTGGACGAATCAGCAGCATGATCAAGCAACAATTGGCAGGGCTTAAAGTTCTCGCCATAGGCAGCTGCGTATTCTTGCATCTTGGCCACCAACTTGTCTGCTCCATAGTTGTCTACAAATCGGAAGGGTCCACCAGTAAATGGAGGGAAGCCAAGGCCAAACACAGCACCAATATCTCCTTCAAGCTAGAAAAAAAGAAAAAATTTTGATTTTTCAGTACAATGACAGCTGAAGCATTTATATGATAACCATATAAAGATTTCATCGCTACTCTAAATATACACAATGTTACATTTTTAAGAATTCTTACAGGACTATTTAGAATGCCTTCTTGCAAGCACAACAGAGCTTCGTTGACAAATCTGCTAGCAAGACGCAGTTGGATGTCAGCATCAGTCATGGGGCCCTGGAAGTCAATAATTTTCAGAAATGTGACTAATTCTAAACACCTGTAAACTTCAGTTCAATTTACTTTACATCTTAAATTATTTTCTTAAAAGTATAGAAAACATAGTAAAATTTGTCAATAACACATTAGTCTTTCCACTATTATGTATCAAGTATAACACACGAGTAAGCAAGCAAAATATGGGAAAAAAAGAAGAGACAGCTTTACCTTAGGAGTAATAGAATACTTCTTCACAATTTCCAGAGCACCCTCATTAACATTTCGTTCCTTTACACCTGCTTCATATACATAAATACCCTTACCAGATTTGCGACCTGCAATGGAGGGGAAAGTATTAAGTACTGGAAATGTAATTACCACAGTTTCTAGTAAGCAAAATATTCATATACTTTTAGAGACAAGATACTGATACATCAAAACCAGTCTTGTTTTAAACAACACAAAAATAAATTGGGTAACTGACCTAGGAAGCCAGCAGCAACAAGATCCTTCAGGAGATTTACATCGCCACCACCAATGCGGGATCCAAGGGCCTTGCTGAGATCTTCTCCAACATGCATAGCCACATCGATACCTGTAACAAAAATCTTCTATAACTAGAGTTCATATTTATAAACATTCTACTTTTCCCTCAATGAATAGTGCCAATCAAACATGTATTATATAATATAAACTTGTTCTTGCTTATTATGAAATACTGACCACTGGATCAAAAATCATTTATTTTAAAAAAGTTACATGGCAAAATAAAAGGACCTTACCGACTTCATCAGCCAGAGTCGCAGCTCCTACAGGCCAACCAAAGGATCTTGAGAGTTTATCCATCTTCTTGGGCTCAACACCTTCCTGGAACAGCCTCACACTCTCTCCCAGCATGGGACCCAAGATCCTAGTCGTGTAAAATCCTGGCCCATCCTTAACCACAATCACAACCTACAAAGAAAAAATAAAATGACTTTCCTGATTCTTTTTTGTGATTCAATTTTAACACCAAAATGAGGAT
>NC_051406.1:38736547-38738270 GCF_015228065.2 Penaeus monodon | reverse complement strand
TGAGACTTACCTTTCCCTGCTTCAGACCAACATCCACAGCAGAGGCAGCAGTGTCCTTTGAGGTCTGATCAGTTGTGATGATTTCAAGGAGCTGCATCTTGTCCACTGGGGAGAAGTAATGCATTCCAATCACCTGTCCAAAAATAAATAACATGATGCACTAGCACTGTATAGATTATCTTGGTTTGACTGCATTCTTGTACTGGATTTTTATGAACATGTTTCTTACCATGAAGTGATGCACACACAAACAAATTTAGACATTCAAATATTTGCTGATAATTGATATTTATAAACATACCTTCTCTGGCCTTGCACTTGCTTTGGCAATCTGAGCAATTGGCAAAGCAGACGTGTTTGAAGCAAAAATGCAATGCTCGGGAAGATGTGGCTCAACTTCTTTTATGACACGATGTTTCAAAGCCAAGTCTTCAAACACAGCCTCAATCACCATGTCACAGTTCTTGAAGCTGCTGTAATCGATGGTTGGTTCTAGGTTGGACATGTACTGATCTGCAACAAAGGTAGTGATCTTCCTGCGCTTTGCAGCCTTGTCTAGTCCTCCTTGTATCTGGTTGATGCCTCTTGCAAGACCAGCATGATTCATGTCCTTCAAGATCGTGCGGTAACCCTTGTCAATGGACACTTGAGCAATACCAGCTCCCATGAGTCCAGCACCGAGGATGGCCAGTGTCTTTGCTGGTTTCTCTGGCTTGCCAAACCTGTTCTTCTTGCATTCTGTCTGACCATGGAAAAGACCAACAAGGCCTTTTGATTCACTGGTCATGGCCAACTCTCCAAAACCTTTGCATTCAGCTTCATAGCCAGCCTTGCTACCCTTATCTAATCCAGTGCGGATAACATCAAGGATTCTCAAGGGTGATGGGTAGAGTCCATTTGTCTGCTTTATGACCTGGCCACGAGCCTTCTTGAACACCTGGTCCTTGATGAAGTCATACTGGAGAGCTGTAGCCATTGCCTTTTCCATGAAGTTCTTGGGACCACGCTTTGCCTTCAGATCGCCACTTGCAAGATCCTTGGCAGTCTTTATGGCTACTTCCTCTAGGTAAGCGAGGGTTCGCAAATCAGGCTGCTGAAGGCCTGGCCCAAGGGGGTTTACGAGCCCATCAACCAGACCCATCTTCTTGGCCTTGTCAGCTTTTACAGTCTTTCCAGTTAAGCTCATATCCAGAGCGCCAGGAATGCCAACCAGCTTGTGAAGGCGCTGGGTTCCTCCTCCACCTGGGAGTACTCCCAACATCACTTCAGGGAGTCCAAGTCCTGCCTTGTCCTTCACAGCCAGCCGGTAGTGGCAAGACAGAGCAACCTCCAGACCACCGCCAAGGCAGGAACCCATGATTGCAGCAACAACTGGCTTCTTGCTCTTTTCAATGCGGAAGAGGATATCCTGGCAGGACTTTGAGAGAGCCTGGGCTTCCTCAGCTGTCTTGCAGCTTTCAATCATGGTAATATCAGCACCAGCAATAAAACATCCAGGTTTACCAGATATTAGTACAGCAGCCTGGATATCACTGTTGGCCTCAATTTCATCAATGATCTTCACAATTTCCTCCATGACTGGCTGGTTCAGCACGTTCACCTTTCCAGGAGAATCGAAGGTGACAACGCCAACCCCATCGTTTACCTTGAGGTTAGCATGGACACCCATGGCAGCTCTTGTTGTTGAAAGCAGCCTGCTACTTTGGCAAGGCACTGAAAAAAA
>NC_051406.1:38736083-38736515 GCF_015228065.2 Penaeus monodon | reverse complement strand
ATAAGTTAGGATTTACTCCTCAATGAAATAAACAAAAAGTATAAACTAAATTGTAAATAACCCCTAAAGTCATGATACACGGAAAATTTTATTTTCTTAAAATGCTTACAAAATGCCCCATGAAGATTATCATTTTTTAAGAACAGAATTTGTCAAAGACATGAAATATGTCAAAGACTCCTCTGATAATTTCCTTCTGGCATTAAATATCTATTCATTATCAATCATCCCATAATAACCTATATAAGCAAAGTATGGCCATGTCCCTCCCAAGATGACAGCTGTACTTTCTATTAATTCACTGCCTTGTGCACACATGGACTGCACCCATGGACTAAAGTACAGGCAGCATTAGGCTTCCCTGACTGTCATCTCTCCTGTGTCTTGTAAGCCCTACCCACACAAATACATGTACAGAATCAACTCCCTCCC
>NC_051406.1:38735627-38735973 GCF_015228065.2 Penaeus monodon | reverse complement strand
TTTGTTTTTTTAATATAATTTTCCATGCCAATAGGTTAACCAGATTACAATTACTTGGAACTTTTCCTTTTATAATGACGCCTAAAATAAAAAGGGAGATGGTATCTTCTGTTTCTTTATTGCTGCAAAAGTTCAATGTTTTTTATAAACAAGAGTTTCATGGCAAGCTATACCGTACAAATGGATCCTGTGTTTACATAGTGTGTTTGCTGAAATGACGTGCAACAATGGGCAGGCAAGATATACTGTTTTTTACTGTATTTCCTTCAGAAACATTGAGCAGGCTTGTGCTGCAAAGACAATATATAGTTGCCATATGACAACTGATAATGCTTGTTTCCCAAAG
>NC_051406.1:38734391-38735215 GCF_015228065.2 Penaeus monodon | reverse complement strand
CCAGGCATACGGATCCAGCTAGTTAATCAAATCGTAGAAACAAGGCTTGGTAGTGTTAGGGATTACTTTAACATTATTCTTCCATTCCTGGAGCATCTAAGAATCTGGAAGTGTAATGCCATTTAACTGTAAGCTTTGATTTATTCCATTTTTAATTTCCTGATAATGAAGCATAATATTTTAAGGAAGAACAGAATCCATGAAATGCCAAAATAAACCATCAAAGCAGGGGTGTACTTCTGCCTAGGATCAGCTAATCAAAACACTGATTTTGCTTAGGCTTGCTATGCCACTGCAACAAAATAGCCTGCAAGCTACTGCATGGTTATAAGAATTTCAAACATGACATCAACTGGAATCCACCTATACTTACAGGCAGTTGTGAACAGTCAACTTCATACATAACTTGTAGCAAGCAAGTTCAAGTGGACTATAATGCTAGTTTTTCCCCTTGCTATTTCTGTACATGTTAGCTAACACAACTTTAATTTGGTAAAACTGGTTCATGTATGAAAATCATTCCCTCTACTGAATAGTATAAATAAATTTTCATATTGTTAAAAGCATGGAAGGCAACTGACAAGATGATCTCTTTGGGAGATCATCTCCAATGGCACAAAAGCTGCTGTGATCTGTGGCTTGTAATCTATAGACCAACCTGAGAGCGCTGGAAAGCAAAATCCACAGCGATCTGATGCTAAAGTAAAGGACCATAAAATAAAACTCATAGTTGGCAGCTTGAATAAATAAGAATTATTTGAATAACAAAAAATTCAATTTGCGCAAAAAATCACAATTTGTGCAAGCAGTATTGGAAGTATCTT
>NC_051406.1:38733821-38734064 GCF_015228065.2 Penaeus monodon | reverse complement strand
GCAGAAATTCCCTCAACAACAATCTTGGCCATAACAGCAGAGGAGGGCTGAATAGTACTAAGGAAGTTACAAACAATTATAGAAAATTGGTCAATATATAGTCAATTGCAGGGGGCTGTGGCCTTGCAACCCTCTCATGGGGGGCTGCTGGCCCCAACCACCACCCTGGACCACAAAGAACTGATTGTGACTGATTTTGTGAATATTATTCATATTTAACCCTCATGCCCTCCCCTGAGGTAG
>NC_051406.1:38733567-38733663 GCF_015228065.2 Penaeus monodon | reverse complement strand
AATACGTTGTTTTACTGGAGATTTGGCATAATAGGGTGCTTTAAGGTCAAATACAAAAAAATTCAGGATAATCCAAACCCCCCTATTTCATGTGGA
>NC_051406.1:38732550-38732768 GCF_015228065.2 Penaeus monodon | reverse complement strand
TCAAATGGACACCTAATGGGTCTTGTATCTTAGGTATTACTGCCTTGCACCAACTGAACCCACTATAAATGCAAACAATAAAGTATAAAGAATCCACAGATAGCAAATAACCACATTCACCCAGCAAGATACCTTATTTGATGACCAAGAGGTTTTACAGGTTTCCCCTTTCTGAAATATATAGTGTAAGTTTCTCGTCTCCGCCTCATAAATATTAA
>NC_051406.1:38732177-38732411 GCF_015228065.2 Penaeus monodon | reverse complement strand
GGAACCCTGCAAATGTGTTCTGAAAGGAAAAAAAAAAACCTTCTGTTGAAGGAGCCAAGGCCAGTCATTTTCCTAAAGAAAATAACAATTTCCTACTCATATTAACAAAATACCCACAAAGTAAATAGACCCATCCTACGCGTTTGTACAGAGAGTGAATATTAGCAGAAGAAACTAGTAAATAAACTAGTAAAAAGCGCTGATAAAATTACGGCTGAGATCGGCCCTTGCCAA
>NC_051406.1:38730512-38732132 GCF_015228065.2 Penaeus monodon | reverse complement strand
GGCCTCGGTAAAACATCAAATACCCTATTTTAGGAAAACGTTTTGACGCTCGTGTAAGCACCTGCTCATACATCGTCCTGCGAGTGAACAAACGACCGCCAAGAGAGAGATTTGAGCGTGTGTTTTCTTTAGAAGTTGCTTTATTATCGTGTTGTCTCCCCACCGGCGAAAGTTTATGCGGCCGATCAGCTGATCCCCGGGAACGAGGGCCGATATCACCCACACCTTTCATCGTACCCCGTTAATTTCAATCCTAATAACAGCCGCGCCATCTCACCTGCGTACTGCAACTGTTTCAACGCACTGAGCCGGCACAAGGCCCCGACAGCACGAACGCTTGCCATCTTCTCTCGTCAACCCTTCTCTGTCGACGGCCACTTGCCGACTGCCGGGGGAAGGAGGGGCTCGAGTAATCCTCTGGTAAGTTTGTTTCATTTTGGTCAGATTGTGGTGGTTGGGGCGGTTTAGGGTTTCTCGTATATTGAGGGGGTGGTGGTGTTGGTTAGAATTTTATTTGTGTGTTTGGTGTGTGGTATGGTGGCGGGTGGGGAGGTGAGGTTTATGAGGATTTTTTTTTTTCTCTCTTTTGGATGAAAGTTGACGGCTCTTATGGTGTATTGAGAGAAAATGGGTATTTTGAGAGGTAGACTTATCTATTATTTTTTCGTCTGCCTCGCCTTCAGAATATATCATTTTAATATCAGTTGATAGAAACATTACAGGGAAAAACATATAACATTGTGAAATGTTTGTGATAATATAATAATATAATGTGATTTTTTCGTTTGTCTCGCCTTCAGAATATATAATTTCAATATCAGCTGATAGAAACATTACAGGGAAAAACATATAATACTATGAACATATAGAAAAATCTTCTAATATTATCATTATTTTACAAAACCATATTTCGAAACCTAGGGCACGGCCAAATGAGTATGATAGCCATGATATACACAGGCGGCATATACGTACACCCACACGGGAGAGAAAGCAGAAAATCACACATATCTGAATTACTAGATGAAGACCAATACCATGCAACAACAAATAACTAGCCAATACACTTCTTTCAAGCTTCCCCAGTATACAGCATTGGACAAAACACGGCAAAAAATATAAATAATAAAATAATAATAAATGATAATAATAATAATAGACAAATCAATCAATCAACTGATAATAAATTAATAAAAAAAATCGGCACCACATACATATTATTCTACTGAGCAACTAAGGACTCAAAGCGTGACGTATTATAAAACCCCTGTACATATACTACACGCACTTCAAACACACCTGTAGAAAGAATTGGCGGCTTGGCCATTACCGGGAAAAAACAACAACAATTTTCATTCACATCTTTTGGGAGTCGAACCAACGCACTTTAGACTCGACACACTTTACCTTCAACCAAGCAGACCATACTTAACAGGCTACAGCTCCTGGGAGATGGAAAATCAACTTAAACAGTGAAGCATAGGAACACGAGCCACAACACAGCCAAAATGAGAAAATTCTCCTCCGAAAGCAAATAACTTTATGGTAAAAAGCGGAGAATTATACGAATCAAAATGACGAGGGAGGAAATTTAATTAAAATCATTTTAAAAACAACTGT
>NC_051406.1:38729396-38729956 GCF_015228065.2 Penaeus monodon | reverse complement strand
TAACTGCAAAGGACAATCAAGTCTATTCAGAACATTCATTTTACCTTTATGCATGAACGGATCATATGGAACTGACAAAGGCTTCATTGATGTTCAGAAAATAATTTATCTTTTAAATTGTTTTCATTGCAGTCTAATAATGTACTGAATATTACGACAGTATAACAATAATTACTCTATAACACCAAAAAAAATCCCCCAGCATATAAGGTATCATGATTACAGATAACATTTTAGCGCAATATCATCTATATTGTGGCGTGAGTAACTAAGCAAAATATTTTCCACAGCAGTTTAAACAAAACTGAAATAAGGAAGAGTTTTATTTTGCTTGACAGTCTGCAACCACATTGTTTCTTTATGCCTTTACACTTTAATTTTCTTAATAATTATGAATACATCGAATTGGAAAATTACCATTCATACAACTCAATGTTTATCACTTTCTAATCCCATTTGATAAGATAATATGAATGTTGGCATCATTTCTGTATATGAACCGTGTTACGAATTAGTTAAAAACATACAACGAACACAGCACGAGAGCTTGCTCCTTTACT
>NC_051406.1:38729026-38729355 GCF_015228065.2 Penaeus monodon | reverse complement strand
TGACAGAATTTGATTACAAATAACTTGCACGTTTAAACAACTTAACTGGAACATCAGCCTTAGGAAGTAATCAGAGTTTTGATCGAATGACATGATTAAACAATTCAGCAATTTTGTCTCAATGTTTGTGTATAAATACGGTATATTGTTTCTTTTTTATTACGATAAACCGTTCAACTTAGACCACTAAGATAGTCCTAAAGGTTTATTTTTAGCCTTGCGTTATCAGCTCTACTAATAACCTTTGAACTAAAGTATATCAGTCGCATATCTCTTATTATCTTGAATTTATAGGTATATAAGAATGGAAGACTAAGGTGCAGCCGGAA
>NC_051406.1:38727395-38727934 GCF_015228065.2 Penaeus monodon | reverse complement strand
GATCGCTGGCAAAAGGAAAGGTCGCAGGTCAGGCTGGGTCAAAGGCGTGTGTGGATCGATCGATCGATCTTGGCCAGTTACACAGAGGGCCTCCTCGGGTTTCTGAGGGAGAAAAGCATGTGTTGAAAGAACCTGTGTGATGATGCCAGGATCAAGTAAATCTTTGAATACATGCGGTGAAAGATACTCAAAAGTATTTGAATAAAACTAACGGAAAACTGACTCATTTTCTAAACAATTATATTCGTTAGCAGCGTATTATTTTGAACACTAATGTTCTAAAGTGAAACAGTTAATACAAAGCTATATTTTAATATAGATTAAAAACTGTTATCACAATTCAATATACAGAAAGGAAAGGAAAGAAATCAATAAGTATTAACAGTCACTGCACCCCTTACACTCTTCATATTGAGGAAAAACATTGAGGGTTTGGTTTGGGAATTCTTCAAACTTTCCTACTACATATAAATTGATAGCACCTTGCCTGCCACACTTCCAGCCACTAATTACTTCCTATACACACTATTCTCAAACAC
>NC_051406.1:38726711-38727216 GCF_015228065.2 Penaeus monodon | reverse complement strand
CAGTTCCTGAGATCCCTATACTCGTTTTACGTTCTAAAAGGATAGTAAGGAGCAAGTGCCAGATTTAGGCCACAGGTTAGCCTCCCTGTGGATGACTCTTCCCTTTAGGAAAGACAACATATTTCTTACAGTTATTAACTTTTCATTGACTATGATAGCTAGAGTGTAGTAAGTATTTAATGCATATATTGTTAACTACACAGAGACCAGTAGTTATGTTTATATCCTCGTACGTAAATCTAATACTATTCATAGAAAACCTCAGGCATTAAAGGATTAAGGGATAACTAAATAATTCTCCTCATCCTGCGTAGTAATTTACAATGATTACTAAGCAACAGTGTTTGATTTATGCTTCCTTTCTGAGGGATGTTTTCTTTGATTATTTAGAAATCATTAGCTCAGTTTTGCTCCCGTTATTTAGAAACTGGTTAACCAGATTCATTATATAGAGGTCAATGAGCTGTGCCTGCTTTGCCTACTCTGAGCCCAATTATGTATGGGT
>NC_051406.1:38725589-38726546 GCF_015228065.2 Penaeus monodon | reverse complement strand
AGGTCCAAGAACTCACAGATACATGTGATGATGTAACAACTCCCGTGCAAATTTCGAGAGGTACACTGTGAGGAGGTCAACATTTTTAGAACTGGATTCGTATCTATAGTCAGTTTTACTATGAATTAGTACTCAGCGAGAGAGTGTGCCTTTCGAAGATAAACAAAAAAGTATTATTTACCACACCATATGAGAGGGTTAAAGGCATCCTCATCTAAATGGTAGCCCTCAAAGCATGAAGCAACGTAAATGACGGTTGTTAGGCTTCGACCATATGGAGAAGAATAAGAAACGCACTTCTCAGATTTCGAGTAATAATTTTGGGATGAACAGCAAATATCTGACAGCTAAAAAGCATTATATAAGAAAATATGCCACTACATACACGCCACAGAAAATGAAATTAGGACAGATGAAATTTAACCTGGAGAACACCTTTTACACCCATGAAAATAGCCCTTCCTGTGGAGACTTACCGTAATTACCGTGGTGAGAACAGTATTGTTTTAAAAGGGTGCAAAAGGAACATTCCCTATGAGTCCAGATCCTGAGAAAGTAAATGAACAAATGGATAATAAATAATGCAAAAATAAATGACTAAATTACCATCTTCAATTGTAATTACGCTGAAAGACACGAAGCTGATTCCACTGTGGACTTTTTACACCATTAGGTTATACTGGGAAATGTTTGGGTTTTAAGTACTGTTAATGTGTCCTTTATCCCAAGATTTACGTGTCACCCCATTGCTGATCAGATCCAATTCACGAGAAATACCATCATGAATTTAGTGTCATGAATATTAGAACACAAACGAATTTCTAAGAAAACATACCTGTATACACTGATTAGAATAATGATTACCATATGTTATCTTTCCTTCTACGGTATCCGAGAGTAACCACGTGGCAAATAATCCAGTATTCTTTATTGGATTAAAGCAGTGGCTCCCCGTCA
>NC_051406.1:38725419-38725489 GCF_015228065.2 Penaeus monodon | reverse complement strand
TATATAAAAACCGCTCTAGCAAGTCCTGTAATTTTCTTGATTCCATATTATTATTTTTAATGAGTAAAAA
>NC_051406.1:38724796-38725324 GCF_015228065.2 Penaeus monodon | reverse complement strand
GGCACAACTCACCATGACACCCTTTTTTGTGCTCTGACAGGTAGTGCAAGTTATTCCTTTTACGAATGCTTGTTTATGAAGAAAACGCTTCCATCGCCAGTAAATTTATTATAAAAGGAATAGGGTCTTTTCATGAACAAAAACAGATATTTTTTATATATTTTGTTCAAAGATATAGGGAAATGTTAATTTCTCCGTCTGTGTTTTTTTCCGTCCTTCATGTCTTCGTATTTCTGTGTCTATTTATTTAGTAAAATTTTGGTGTAGCATGTTACAAGGTAGATTTGTTCTCTCATTCGCTTGCAGTGTGTATGTATACATTTTTGCGTTACAAAAATCTGAATAATTCTCTCATCTCTTTCTCACTCTCTACTTACAGGGAATACGACAGATTTGATACATTACACGCAAAGTGATAGTTGGAGCCTAAATCTATTCTAATAGTAAATGAATAATAAAAAAACGTATCTTCCAAAATATAAACCGTAAATGACTGTAAAGCATTTGCAATAGCTTAATGAATAACAG
>NC_051406.1:38724229-38724644 GCF_015228065.2 Penaeus monodon | reverse complement strand
ACTCTTTTTTTTTGAAATACAAGCTTCACCTCTTTACAGAGCTTCACACTTCGAACACAGGAAAAACAGAAAATTAGAAAGAGATTAAAGAAAGGGGGAATGATGAACAGATGGGTTAGAAGGTACACAATGGAATGAAAACAAATATTCCTGCATAAAAACTACACCAAATTACAGTGTCTAATTTATTTTAGTTTTGTGGGCCATTTTTTTTTTATAACTGTAAATGTTACAGTTGACGGTGAAATAATTGATAGACAATAATAAGGGTGATTATAAACGACTTCATCGACGTGACAGTTTCATTTAAATTACAATTATGGTGTCACGATCTTTCTCATAAAATATCCTTTTATGCGTATTTTTAGAACAAAGATGAAGTTAGAAGTATCAGGATTTTTTTGTCGAGTTTCAA
>NC_051406.1:38723385-38724077 GCF_015228065.2 Penaeus monodon | reverse complement strand
AAGTTTATACCCAGGGCATTTGTGAAAAAAGTTTAACGATATTGTTCCTCTGAAATTTGCCTTGGCTGTCCTCTTGCACAAAAACTGGGTCATGTCAGTTTGGCGAGTAATTTTTAAAAATAATGGGTCATAATATCAACAGTATATTCCCGAATTTTGAACAATATGTTCAAGAATTGGTATATTTTTTTTTACACGAACTTTGATGTGATAGATTTTCACGTATCTAAACAGACGAATGCTATTGCACATTTGTATCTCCTCGGACTATATTATATTTACTAACAATACTTCTCGAAATCGCGGTCGAGTTTGTTCGTCCACTCAAATCATGAAGTTTGAACATGAGGCATGAGCTGACCTTAAATTTCAGTCGTATAGAAACTCTATTACAGAAGTAAAGAAGCCAAGTAGAAATATAATTGTCCTAATCGTAAACAAAAGACCAGATAGCAAACCAGCTGATTTCATAATGTCTATCGTCAAGCAACTCTCAAATAATAGATGGTTTCAGTCTCGTTCTTCAAACTGAAACATATAGACCAGTGTCCGATACTCTCTAATAGCTGTTTTTATTACTGCACCATCACTCAGCCTACCCGTGTTACATCTACACTCCTGGATTAATTATTTGATAACCACTGTGTCAGGTTGCTGAGCATTTCCCGATATTTTCATTCTTCGGATGTACT
>NC_051406.1:38722974-38723079 GCF_015228065.2 Penaeus monodon | reverse complement strand
ATATAATCAAATAAAAACGTAATTACACAGACAAATT
Organism: Penaeus monodon; assembly: GCF_015228065.2. Classification (NCBI taxonomy): domain Eukaryota; kingdom Metazoa; phylum Arthropoda; class Malacostraca; order Decapoda; family Penaeidae; genus Penaeus; species Penaeus monodon. Next base: position 38,723,042 of record NC_051406.1, on the reverse strand, counting down.
ATTATTAATAACGTGTCTGGCAGCAAGCTATTATACAAGCCTGTCTGCCCGCTAAACGCCTTTGGTTT
>NC_051406.1:38721434-38722915 GCF_015228065.2 Penaeus monodon | reverse complement strand
CCTCAGATTATGCCCCCTGTATTCTGCTATATGGTCCCCAGTTTGGGAACCACCGGATTAGAGTACATGCAGTGGCCTCAAATACCTATAGTTGAAGAAGGTTATCAGTCGATATCTAATAATTCGCACTTCAAAAAACAAAAAGAATATAGAACAACAGCTGGCCAGAACAATGACCAAAACCCTCAGTGCATAAAATATGTTGGGTGTACTCAACGCTCCCCAGTAACATTCTCAACGACTGTCTGTTCCGAGGCCATAGTCGGCTGATGTTAACGTATCCGTGACTTTGTGTCCGATACTCTCTAATAGCTGTTTTTATTACTGCACCATCACTCAGCCTCATCAACTACACTCCTGGATTAAATATTTGATAACCACTGCGTCAGGTTGCTGATAACCACTGCGTCAGGTGAGGAGGATCGTATGGCGGCCAAGTAGTAAGTAAGAAACAATCACGCCAGTAGGTTGCCACATGATAAAACTAGCATTTTATCAAATTAAACAAGAGAATTTGTTTTACGGAATGGGGTAAATACGATTCAGGAAATAGGAAGAGGAAATCCCAGCTCGATTGCTTATTTAGATACGAAACTTCAGTATTATGGTTTAATTCCCAAAACCTGTATACGTATGAACACATGTAGAAGTGTACAGAAGTATATGTAGTGTATATTGTATATTTTAAGCATGGGCTGGCCAAAGGTTCCGCAAGATTACAGAATTATTCAGTGAATGAGCTCTAGATTAATGAATATTATCCTTTGATCGTTGTTATTAATTCATTTGTTAATGTCTCACTCAATGCAACCAAAGAGTGCAAGAATCTACTTATATTGTTCGGATTTCCTCCTATGTTGAGCTACTTGTGCTTGGAAAGGCTGGGTTTTGCCTTATGTTATGTGGAGTTTCTATTCTCACAAAAATTCACGATTATGAAATATTTTTACTCTTTTCAGGACCTCGCATTTAGATGGGTACTATTTTAAAATCCCTTCTAACAGTTTCTTTCATTAATGCTAATCCATTAAGACATTTAAAGTTAATAAAACCTTTCAGCATCTGTCAATACAAAGGGAGAAATAAAGAGAGACGCAAGAACCAATTTTTTATTCAACTAAAACATAAGCTTACATTTTTTATGACCACACATGTACTTAGGAATTTATTTCTGTAAAGCAGAATAGTTAATGCTATAATAATAAAGTAAAAATCGTCACTCCATCAATTAACTGTTATAAAAAAATTAACCACTCAATTGAGTCATTAAGAACCAATACAAAGCATGTGAATCATTTACTTTTATTCATGGATAACAAAATTATCAACTAGGACACTTTCTTTATAACGTGTACATAAAGACACAGTATAAGCCAGAGTAAATTGAAGAAAAAAAATCGAAAAAAAACAGGCTTTGAGAAGTGTCTGTTTGTGCTGAACTTGCCCTGTGGATCAATATAGGGTATGCAGTAGGGGAGGAT
>NC_051406.1:38721030-38721303 GCF_015228065.2 Penaeus monodon | reverse complement strand
CGAGAGAGGTGCGCAGGGTGAGGTCGAGAACCTCAGAATCTTCCGTGGAGGGTCCTGTACATGGCCGTCACGAGCGGGCTCTTCCCTTCACCGCCCAGGTTCTTGAAGTCGTCCGTGCTGACGTCCCACAACATGACGCCACCGAGGCCCTTCTTCGCCGCGTACTGGGCCTGGAGGACGAGAGAGAAATGATGTCAAGTGGGACCTTAGTGCCTGTTTCTCTTTTCCTTTCAATAAGTTTTTTTCATTTAGACGTGTGGATGATGTCTAGAT
>NC_051406.1:38720166-38720974 GCF_015228065.2 Penaeus monodon | reverse complement strand
CGGTACGGAGGCGCAGACATGATATAAACTGTTTGGTGGTCTTTTTTCAAATGACATCTTCCTCTAAAAATATAATTCCCTTAAACGCTTTAATGATTTCACGCGTTGAAAAAAAAAAGACCACCTTGGAGTTTACCTTCTGAGTCACAGATTGGACATCGTCATACCCGACCCACTGGTCTCCCTTCGTCAGGTAAGGTCCTGCTGGAGTCCTCCTCTTCGCCCATCCTTCCTGTGGGTGAGAGGTAAGGTTCCTTTAGTACAGGAATGAAAGGTTACCTTTATATGGGAACAACTAAAGGGAAACGCGTGATGGGTCTATACTATACAGTACGAGTATGCACATGATAACACAAAGATACATGCACATGCGATGTATAATGGCGAGATCCTGGTGTAAGGATAGTGCGCTCAACCGTGAACAACAATATCTTATGATTTGTTATTTTCATGGAGATTTCAAGAACTCAAATTATAAGAAATGCTGATGTTAAGCCGGTGAGCTTTAATTCCCTTACTGGCTGCCTTTACAGACTTCACATACACGTATCACGGTAGATAAACGAATGACTAAAGCGACTTCCACTTTATCATCACTTAACAGTACCTGCTCCGCGAGACAGCACTCGAAGAACGGCAGGTTTCCACTCTCATTGATGTATCGTCCTTTGCGTCCTGCTCCTGCCGCGGCCGCACCTGGAGAGCTGTTAGACCCAGCCAGTGTCCATGATCTTCCGTAAGCTGGTACACCCAATATCAGCTGTTGATTGTTGCTCAAATCAGTGTATATGGAAACGGAAAAATGCAC
>NC_051406.1:38719140-38720140 GCF_015228065.2 Penaeus monodon | reverse complement strand
TACGAGCTGAAAGTGAGTTCGACACACACGTCACCACGTCATTGTACATAGACTCGACCGAGAGAGGCAAACCTATATTTTAGGGCCACTCAGATCAGCACTTCCTGAGGTAAATGTATCCCTGGGGTAAAATATCAGGAAAAGATATCGATTTTTTATTGTATTTTTTATGAACTCAGAATTGATGTTATATATTCACAGTTGTCTGTTCTTTATTCTATTCATAATATATATCTGCAATTATCTAATGATTTCATCCCCACGGAAAGCAAGATATTCCAAATATACCCTTCTCTCGAGAAGCTCATTTAATTTATTTCTCGCTTGAGTATTTCAAAATTTAAATAATCCATTTTCAAGAACCACCTGCTCTACCTTGTGAGGAGGGGCACCCTTCCTTATCCAATAGTTGACAGCAAAGTCGGCGCACAACTCAGGGCTCTGGCCAGGTTCCGCGTACAGTGGAGCATGGTGAGCCACTCTGTTCTCCCAGGTCCCGTGGAAGTCGTATGACATCAAGTTAATCTGACAAAAAAACAATCATGGTAAATTTTGTGAGATCGGTAGCAGGCAATGCAAACCCAGCCACAGGGGATACCACAAACCACTCTTAATACTGGTCCCAAGTCCATACAAGCCAGGAGAAATGCAACAGGAGGTGCATAGACTGTAAATCTGATTCCCGGTCGAGATTGGGTTAGCAATGGCAACCAGCTGTACTGATTAACAGCTGGGTGGAAGCTATTCGACTGTTGGACAAAGAAAGAGGAGACGGGGTAGCGTGTCCACAAGCAGCAGGGGAGAGGTTAGGGTAAATGTGAGGATACGAGACTCAGAATACTGAATGTTAGCACTATGGATAGTAAAGGGAGGGAGTCGACTGATATGATGGAGAGAAGAAAAGTATACAAGAGAATAGACTGAAGAGCAGGAGGGCCAGTCGGAAGGAATGAAACTGGACTCGAAAGATTGTACCTTTCTCTCAATCCAATATCAGTTC
>NC_051406.1:38718575-38718790 GCF_015228065.2 Penaeus monodon | reverse complement strand
TAGTACTAATGGTGATAATAGTAGTAAGTAGCGACCAACTGAATATGAGCTTCTACTAGGGTCACGACCTGTACTCTGAAGAATCCCGGTATAGGGTATGGTGACAGGGAGAGGAATGTGGAAGATGGTAAAGAATGAAACGCAGAGTGTGAATTGCGATAGCAGGGTACGTGCAAAAGTGGGAGGAAAATTTTACACCAGTGAGGTTGTATGGG
>NC_051406.1:38717279-38717940 GCF_015228065.2 Penaeus monodon | reverse complement strand
AGAGGTTGTATGGATGGGAGGCGGAGGCACTGACGAAAACACCAAAGGCACTGGGCACTCGGAACTGGGTTTGGCAGTTTTGGAGATACTCACGAGGATAAACAAAACTAGGAAGGAGTGCATTAGAGGGACAACACAGGAAAAACGGTGGCAAGAATGAAACGGTTTGGGCAGAGGAGTGAAGTGAACTAAAAGGAAGATAAAAACCTAATAGAAATACATGATACTCATTCACATCTCTCACTTCCGACAATCTTTAAAGCTTCTGTAACGCTTTTCCTTTATAATCGTGCTTTTAGCATTTCTGGCATGTGCTTTATTTTGTCAGTTCGAATCCTAAATGTGTGGAGCCGTTGACAAGATTCACTCCCTTTGGCCTCACCATGTCCAGGTGCCTGGCCAACTCGGGGACGTCGTAGCCTCCGTCGATCGTACTCTTCCCTGCGCTCACGGCCGCCGTCAGGAGGAGGCCGTGGGGGTCGAAGGCTCTTCTCAGGTCCTTTACCCATGCCGTGAATCCTGCGGGAGAACGTGCGGATCACCACTGGAATCAATGTAGCATTGCCACTCACTATTATGAGGGTATTACGCTGTCACTTACGACGAACGGTTAATAACTTTGATGTAAGGATATAATGATATATTATCGCTGAAGGTAAAT
>NC_051406.1:38716590-38716811 GCF_015228065.2 Penaeus monodon | reverse complement strand
CAAGGTCCCTATAGACCTCATACTCACCATGCCTATCTTGGGCGTTCGGGAACTCCCAGTCGAGGTCAAGGCCGTCGAAGCCGTACTTGAGGAGCAGCTGCACCACCTCCCTCACGAACCGCCCGCGCCTGCCGGAGTCCGACACCAGCTGCGAGTACTTGGAGTCCTGGGAGTCAGTCCAGCCGCCCAGCGCAAGGAGGACCTGTGTCATGAAGAGAGCG
>NC_051406.1:38715902-38716160 GCF_015228065.2 Penaeus monodon | reverse complement strand
CCAAAACCAATGATTAAACCCACCTACCAAAGGCCAAACAAACCCAACAGGCCATCCGTACCTTCAACCGTGGATTCCTCTCCTTCAGCTGAACGAACTTCCTGTAGTTCTTAAGGTCCTCGTCCAGCCACTTGTCGTGCTGCTTGGCCACGAAGTCCCGAGCGTCCAAGGTAGCGAAGGCGTAGATCAGGTGCGTGCATTTGTCCACCGGGATGTCGCCCAGGCTGTACTCGGCCGGGCCTGTACAGGTTGGAGTCC
>NC_051406.1:38713296-38713558 GCF_015228065.2 Penaeus monodon | reverse complement strand
GACCTTTACCTTGTCTGTAGTGAGCCCAAGAGCCGTAGTAACACACCACGTTTCTTGATGACGCCATAGCTCTTCGAAACCAAACGCGACAGGGACACTTTTACTGATAAAAAGAAGGTAAAACAAATAAGTGCTACACAGGGCTCCAGAGATTATCCGAAGGGGTAATGACCGTGCTGCAGTCAGAGGAGAAAGAGAGGAGTAAGTATGCTTGCGCTTTCATGAAACTGCAGAATTTCAACCACAACTACATACACATTAT
>NC_051406.1:38711983-38712242 GCF_015228065.2 Penaeus monodon | reverse complement strand
TAGTCCAATCACGGTTCAACGATCCAATCCTCCTTGGTCACCTCTCCGGCCCCTGCAGCCGACACACGTCAAACTGAGCAAGTTCATTACATTTAGACGGATGTTCCTTTTTTCTTTATTTTTACGTCTAAACACTGTGGAGGGTAACTGATAACTGTCCTTTTAATGACGTCATAAGCTGGAGTCAGTAATATCCACTCAAGTAAGTGACACACTGCATCTATCAGTGGTTTTATAGGGATTTATTGACGTTTTCGTC
>NC_051406.1:38711136-38711308 GCF_015228065.2 Penaeus monodon | reverse complement strand
TGAATGCATAGAAATGTGTAAAATGTTCATCACTATAGATAAATAACACATAAATTCACTATCACAACCTCATATCCTCGAACTCAGTACTTACCTTGCTTCTAATGGTTCCTTGGTATCGTGACTCTTGATATGAATTTATTGAAGAGTGAACCTTGTGTTCACTGCTAAC
>NC_051406.1:38710769-38711030 GCF_015228065.2 Penaeus monodon | reverse complement strand
CACTGTCAAGAACGTTTCATGTCCTGTTGACGGCTACGAGTTTAAATTATATATATTCGTGTGATATTAATTATGACTAAAATAATATGAAGTTAATACATTATAATTCCAATATTAATATATGTATTTGTTCAGTGAATTAAAGATACAAACATTGAAATAACGAAATACTGAACACATGTTGATTATGATTGTGTTCGATAAGAGCTTTATGAAAACATTATATTATAATGGTTAACTTCTCTTTTTGAAAATAACTCG
>NC_051406.1:38708831-38710462 GCF_015228065.2 Penaeus monodon | reverse complement strand
TACACCTTTCAACAACGCTGGGCGGATGAATCCGTGAGAAACAATCGCCGGCATTTTCTTGGAAAGTTCCTGGCCTCACCACAGAATCATCATTCGATAACAATATCAACGGGAGCTTGTCAAATACCACAATTATGTGTTATTTGCTTGGAATTAATTTGTGGTAGACAAGTAAGATCCGATCGTCATCAAGCTAAATGGACTGTTGTTTGATACGGACGTGGACTATATGTACACTCTATCAGCTTGGGAGAAAATGAAATTGTCTGATAAGAAATAAGAAGATTGGAAAATGTTTAAACTTTAGTGGGCTGAAATGGACAAGGATTTGGCTTTCTCATAGACAAGTAAACTTGAGTGTTTGTGATAGACTACATTCCAATTTCAGAATGAGTGCTTCTGGTCAAGGAAATCCATTGAATGTTAAAGTAAATGAACTTGATCTGAAAGTACTCTCATGTTTTATTATTTTAATCTCACATGTACGTATCTTTTTTGCATGCATACAGAAGAGCATGTGAAAGATCTTTTTATGAGCTATTGAAACAGGCAAGGTGTCACAGTGAATCGCAGGAGATACTAATAAATAAGGGAGACTGGAATGCCAAAGCGGGAAGAGGAAGAGCAAGTGAAGTTGTGTGACCTTCCGGGCTTAAGGAAACAGTATCTTCACTGAATATTGCTCAAACAAAATCCGGGGGAAAATATCATACCAACAGATTAAAAGAACGATTAACTACATCTGTCCAGGTTGGGTTTGAAAACATGAATACGAAGACAGATCTGCTAGTCAAGAAAGGAAATGCATGAAATTTTGTGGATTCAGTAAAAGAATTACCACCTGTGATTAAAGTTTAAAAAAAATGGATGCCATCCGAAATTTTGTCATTGAATGGATAACAGAAAAATGCCTTAGAGGGAACACAGAACGGTATAATGAACTACATATACAACTAAGGCCGAAATGCAAGAATGAAAAGGAACATAAATACAATAAATAGAAGTGTTACATAATACAAGGCCGATGTAAGAAAATAGCCAGGTGTACAATAGAGCCTTAAGGGACCTGGTCAGAGGACAATAAATAGCCGAAGACGGCTTATAAACGAGAAGAATCAAATATTGATAGATAAATGGAAGGAACAGAAATACAAACGGAAAAACTTGGTAGTGATGAGAAATCAGCAACAACATATACGTGCTAAACAACGGGACTGTGATAGAAATAAGATAAGAGCTAATGAAGAGTATGGATAAAGATAAAAAATATAGCACTGAAGCCATATCATCAAATAAAAAAAATATTTCACCATCTCAAAGATACGAAATAGCAGGAGAATTTCTCTAAGTGAAGAACGGTCAGCACTAGTAATATAAAGATAATCCTAAAATGACATCATAGAGTCAAGAGAAAGATTACGGAAAAGCTTATTGAAGTGCATTATGGTATCATAGGTGGTAAGGAAACCAGAAATGCCATTTTTTAGAATGACGGAAAAGAGTAATGAAAAACATAAAAAAGACTTCTGACTGTACTCCATTGGAGATAAATGATAAAATGAGATAGGGAAAAAGTCAGAGAGTCAGGGAGACAGAGACAAAGAAAACGACAGATAGACAGGCAAGCAGAC
>NC_051406.1:38708644-38708729 GCF_015228065.2 Penaeus monodon | reverse complement strand
GGAGGAACAACAGCAATGATACTGAACAGCTGGGTTCGAGCTAATAAGGGAGCTATAATAAGAGCAGAAAGCTGCAGTTTATATT
>NC_051406.1:38708256-38708589 GCF_015228065.2 Penaeus monodon | reverse complement strand
CAGGGTTAGGCAAGAGAACATCTTGTCACCAGACCTTTTCTTCCCCAAAATAGACGAAAATATCACGAAAACTTACAAAATAAAATGCTCAAATCAGCACGCACGTTTCCTAAATAGACTCTTTATCACGAAAACTTACAAAATAAAATGCTCATATCAGCACGTACGTTTCTTAAGGTATATAAATCGAGGCAAGTGGAAATACTTACCAGAAATGAAACCAAGGCTTCTGAAGCTTCGATTGCCGATTCCGAGATCTTGTGGTGGTCAGTCGAAGCCTTAGTGACAGAATGATACTGTCTCGGTCCTATATATGTGCGTTTTATCTCAGGC
>NC_051406.1:38705646-38706361 GCF_015228065.2 Penaeus monodon | reverse complement strand
ATATCACTGCATATTTTCCAAGAAGCAGAATATTTTTACCAATATATCTATTGTGTCCACACTTTATATCTTTAATCGCTTCTTGTATGCAAATGTGTGTGTAATATACAAAAATGGAGGATTTTATTGAGGTAAAATGCAAGGATTGTAGCACGATTGAGGTGTAGAATTATGGTACGGAATTTTTTTTCGTAATGTACGGTACGATAGCCAAAGTATGGAAGTACGGTACGGAAAAATCTTTGAAAGTACGGTACAACATGGCTCTACGATAGCCAGGTATGCGAGGACGGTGCGGAAAATCTTTGAAGGTACGGTGCAATGTGGCTTTACGAGAGACAGGTATGCAGGTACAGTACGACAAAATCTTTGAAAGTACGGTTCGATAGCCAGGTACACAGGCACGCTGTTGCACCGACATTTATATGATAAGAGTCGCGAATACTTTCCGAGAAACATATATCTGATAAGAATTTTGACTAATCACCAAGAATCTACGTTTATCTCCATAGGATATCGTATTAAAAAATTCTTAAGTATATTCTGAAGTGGGCACTGATAACTCTCAGATGAACTTTGGTGGATATGATGAATTGTGGGTAATCCTTTCTGTTTTTGTTGTGTGCTTTTGTTTGTTTATTTGTTTGCTATTTTTTTAACCAATTTTGAATGAGAGAGAATGGTTGGGTCTCGACAACTGATTATGGTTGTGCCG
>NC_051406.1:38702734-38705499 GCF_015228065.2 Penaeus monodon | reverse complement strand
ACGCCCGCGTGCCCATTCAAACATTACGTAACAATTATTTAATGAAATGCTTTACTCAGAACCGGACGTCACTGATAAGTTTTTTTTTTTGCTGTACTTATTAGTTTTATCAATACCATTTATAAAACATATGGAATTAAGAACAAATAAGACACAGTCAGAAACTTACTTATACATTTATTTACTATTTGTCGTTTCCTGACACATAACCATGAACATCACACTTACAATATAAGTACTTATAGTGTGTCCCCAATATCGCTTTTTACATTTATCTAATTCTGAGCACACGGTTGTGAATACCTATGAGCCTTTCAATGAAAAAAAAATGTTTATCAGCTGGTTGCGAAGAAAGTTGCAATGAGACAGTTGCAGAGGACTGTTACAGATTTCTAAATTTAGCGTCAGTTACGCCAATAAAAGATAAATGGAATAAAATAGATAAATAAGATAAAGATCTGACTTTGGCAAGTAATATACAAGTATGTCTGTAACATTAATTTTCATGCCATGATATTAAAGACCAATTCAACTCTTCACAGTATATTTTAATCATGTGGTTCGTGTAACCATTTAAAAACTAAATTTTGATATCGGTTCTGCCTCAATTTTCAAAAATCTGTATGCAGAATGAGTGTCTTTAAGATATTTGAGAATCTGTATCTTCATTAATGTCTAATTCTCTTTTTATTCCACTATGACTGTTCGTCTGATTAATTTCTTGCAGAAGTTTTATATTCTAATTTACTGTAAAAATGAATTGTAATCTTCATTACCATATATCTATGTGTATGTGTTTGCTTATCAAAATATGTAATTAGAAAAATCTTTTACATTGCAACATTAGGTTTCCACTTCATTTTGTTTTGAGTTTCCATTGTGCAAGGTTTAAAGTATTCAGTTTCCTAGAGGTTTCATTTCGGCTACCATCCAAATCACTCTATAAAATCGGCAGAAATTTTAAAAAGTCAGACAGGAAAGTAATGTTTTATTTTCTTCCTTTCTTTTAAATTTTGGGTATTTTTCACTACTTATACACAACTATATACTTCTTTTTGTCAGCTCAGCACTGCTTTGTTTTGCCACAAAGATTCCAGCGTACTGGAACAAATTATTTTGATTCTCCATATCACTGCGAAGTTAGTGAGTGTTGGGGCTGACCCTTGTGGAAGCGCTGTGCTAAAAGATTAAGAATCACGACCTATCGTATTGTTGGTAAAAGTGCTAGCTAAGCTTTATCATTTTACAATATATGGTCAAGGCAAGCATCTAAATGTAATATAACGAATGACATATCATATATATCTGTTAATCTGCAATGAAAAGATATACACACAATCAGCAAATACTGTAATGCATAAGTATCAAATGACTTTCGCAAATGCATGCTAGCTACGTTGTCTCGTAGTGTCAACGGAATAACACCGGAAGGGCGCGTGCAGGTACATTCAAGCTTAATTCTAAGTTGTTCGGCTTCTATATAATTTCAGGCGGCAGGAAAGGTCGCAGATCAGGCTGGGTCAAGGGCAACACACACTGGACCGACCTGGGCCAATCACACGAGGACTGGTCATGGTTCCACAGAAGGCCTCCGGGACATGAGAACCTGAGGGAGACAGCATGTGTAAGAGAACCTGTACGGCGATGACAGAGTGAACTTTCACTCTTTGAATACTTGCAACGCAACTAGAGTAATAGTTCTTGGTTGGAGGGATATAAAGTAAGGGAAACACTGAACAATGAGGCTTCGGACTCGGTTACTGTGTTCTTTGTATTGCGGTTATATTTCACTGTATTCTCCTACGCACGTTACCACATTAGTATTTGTGTTCATCATGGATGGACATCATTTTGACTATATGACAAGGCACCTATCGAAACTTTGCGACCACAAGACTGTGCCAAATACTCATGATAGTATTACTACTTACTTATAAGCGAATTCTTCCGTGCATCTGTAAAAGGAGGAGCAGGAAACCGGATCAGGCGCAAAACCCTCGTCACGACAGTTTGTGAACCAAGTTATCGCGGGGGATAAAGAGAGGGAAGGAGAGAAACCAGGAGGCGAAGAAAAGGAGGGAGAAGAGGTAAAGGAAGTGAAGGCTGGAAAAGCAGGAGCTCGAGATGTAGGCGTAGAGGTTGTTCTGAAAGAGTGGAAGGGCGACTTTGTGGTCGAGATGGAGTTTAAGCTTTGTATGTCTTCCGGCGACCTGCTGAACACTGGCCTGGGGAAGAGAGTTAGAAGAGTAAGTGGATTTGACAGATGAGACGCTGACTTGACAACAGATCTATTACATATGATTAAACAACTATGCAAAGACCTTTACCATGCGAGCCAAGGATAGGGCAATTCGGTCGTAGGTCCTGACGCAGCAACTTGCGTAACAGTCTCGCCATCTCCAACAATGCTCGGAGTCGTGGTTCGAACACTTCCTTCGAGGGCCGTACTTCCTCCTGCAGGCGCTGCGACTGGACTCCCACTTCCCTGACTACCGAAGGACACCCCTCCTTGCCGAGGATCCCTAAACGAAGATGGCGAAGGCTTGGCTCCTGACGAAGGTCTTCCCTTGTGTTGAGAGACGGATCCGATGGAGGGCGGGTCGCCATGGAGGGTCCTGACCATGGCCGTCAGGAGGGGGTTCTTGCCTTCACCACAGACGTCCCCGAAGTCATCCGTGGTGATATCCCACATCATGACACCGCCGAGGCCCATGTCCGTCGCGTACTGAGCCTGCGGGACGGGAGCAGGGTTACCATCACCATTG
>NC_051406.1:38701677-38702040 GCF_015228065.2 Penaeus monodon | reverse complement strand
AAACGTTGTTACGGTTAATAAATAATTTACAGACATCTTAATCCGAAGTCTAGACTCTATCATCGCATTCGCATGGGTTGCAGTAATGGAGTTTGGGATTATGGTGCCAGTTTCTGTTTTTATCCCCAGTTCCTTCGGAGTAGAGTGAACTGCGGGTCCTTCACACAAGGTTTAAAATACTGATAGTGTTCAAAAGTACTAAATGTTATTTTAAAGTTGACTGAAGTAGGAAAATAAATGCATAAGAAAATGCACAGAAACAACTGAAATTAATTGAATCTGAACACATAAAAAATGACTACTGAAATGGCTGCACATATGATACTGACATTTTCTAAATTAATATTTCATGCCTAAAGAAAG
>NC_051406.1:38701260-38701544 GCF_015228065.2 Penaeus monodon | reverse complement strand
CATAAACAGCACACGATACAAGATGACACAATACTACAGAGCAACTCACCTTCTGAACCACAGATTGAACGTCGTCGTAACCCACCCACTGGTTTCCCTTCGTCAGGTAAGGTCCTGCTTGGGTCCTCCTTTTCGTCCAGCCTTCCTGTAGGTCATAGGGTAAGCACTTGGTTAAGCGGTTGTGAGGAAAAGGGACATGGTAACTGGGTTTTTCGCAGAAGTATCAGAGTGTACTTTTATATGGGAATTTCCAAAGAAAAATGGTTGCTGTCGAAATGCGAAGG
>NC_051406.1:38700635-38701027 GCF_015228065.2 Penaeus monodon | reverse complement strand
TTACGAAACTGTATTTCCTTCATAGTTGTTAAATGTTGAATTCTGGTTGGTATAACTTTCATGTCATTACAACTAAACATCAGTGAAATGCTATTAATTTCTAGTACCAATTGGGATTATCATTCTATCATTTTCCTATTTTCATGAAGACAGAATAGTGGCGTTTATGTTACACTAAATAACACACTGGCTGACAGAGGCATTATTGAGGTCTCGTTAGCCTAGAAAATATCAGTTCTCGTATAATAATTGTATCATTTTCAAGTTACTTCCTAATAGAAGGAATATAATATATTGAGACAATGTGGGTTATCTAAGGTTCCAGTCAAGTACATGGCTCGGCTACCACAACACGAAGTCTGAAATCCTGGGCGCTTATTTGTCTTTTTTTA
>NC_051406.1:38699763-38700614 GCF_015228065.2 Penaeus monodon | reverse complement strand
ATGAAATTAAGATCCGGGGTTATTAATTAAGTATTCGGGATTGAAATTGCAGACTCATAATCCTAACAATGCAGACCGGAACACACACTTATACACACACAACTACATACACTTTACCAGCTAAAAGTACCAGGCAAACGCATGGTAAAACGGGCCTGCTATCTCTTTACCAGTTCTCAAGACATGACAAAAAGTGCCCGCCATCTCTTTGACAGTTCTCAAGACATGGCAAAACGTGTCCGCCATCGCCTTGCCAGTTCTCAAAAGATACGGCAAGAAGCATCCGCTATCTCTATGCCAGTTCTCCAAAGACATGGCAAAAATGCTTGCCATCACTGCCATTTCTCAGTACCTGCTCCGCCAGACAGCACTCGAAGAAGGGCAGACTCCCTCTCTCCCTGACGTGCCGCCCCTCGCGCCCTGCTCCTGCCGCGGCCGCGCCTGGGGAGGTGTCCGACCCCGCCAGCGTCCACGTTCTTCCGTAAGCTGGTACACCCATTATCAACTGTCGATAATTGATCAATTTATTATATTGCAATGGAATTATATAAGGAATAAAGATAAAAACAAGAAAAAAAATAGAAAACAAAACGATCTTTCCCTTTCAAAATAGGCAGAAGAATTATATGCGAATTGGAAATGCTAAAAAAAATGCACTGAACTTATATCCTGTGCTACGCTACCTTGTGAGGAGGAGCGCCCTTCTTGATCCAATAATTAACGGCGAAGTCCACGCACAGCTCAGGGTTCTGATCCGGGTCTGCGTAGAGGGGGGCGTGGTGAGCCACTCGGTTCTCCCAAGACCCGTGGAAATCGTAGGACATAAGGTTGATCTGATTGAAAAAAAAAAA
>NC_051406.1:38698947-38699352 GCF_015228065.2 Penaeus monodon | reverse complement strand
AACGTAATTCTCACTTATGCCATTCAATTTGGATATCCTGACTGGCGAAATTCGGTACAAAGATCGGAAACAAATCTATAATTCCAACTCAAGTCGCTTCAACTATCTCTTGCCCTTGGGAAATGCCCCAACTTTATCACAGGCCATTACGAACATCTAACAAGCATGCAATATACTCAACATGCAACCTCGATACTCAGAACAACCGATCATTTTCCGTCACTTCGGCCTCACCATGTCCAGGAGCTTGGCCACTTTCGGGATGTCGTAGCCTCGGTCGATGGTGTCCTTCCCTGCGCTCACGGCCGCCGTCAGGAGCAGGCCGTGGGGGTCGAAGGCCTTTCTCAGGTCGACCAGCCATGCCGTGAATCCTGTAGGAGACCGAGAAGGAGGGTGCGGTGATGC
>NC_051406.1:38698575-38698821 GCF_015228065.2 Penaeus monodon | reverse complement strand
AAAATCAATGACGTAAATAGCTTACTGTGACGAATTTTATAGCTGGACATTTATCAGTGTGAGGTCAAAGCCAGTAAACACTTATTTCTCAAAGCATGGTTCTCCGCGACCTTCTACGAGTCATCGATACCCACTTTAGCCGCGGTCACACTGCTTCTTCGTACCTTGTTGGTCCCCTGCACCGTCCCACGTTCTAGTCCCATGATATCGAAAGGCTGTTCACACTACCCCGCGTAACGTCTCCTG
>NC_051406.1:38697749-38698481 GCF_015228065.2 Penaeus monodon | reverse complement strand
ATTACCACAATTCCATAATTCCTCATTCTTAAATATTGTCAATGAGAGAATAAACTACTTTAGGCCGAGTGTGAAATGTTTCCGTTCGTTTGCCGACTGAGTTTCCATATATCAGAAAATAAATACAATGTTAACTATTCACGCTTTCATGCGGAATTCTGTAAATTAGAGAAAGCATGTGTAACTGTATATTAAACTACCATTTTAATAAATGATGAAGTGATTTGTAATTTTTATTTCATAGTTTTTGTTTTGATTAGCGCCCTTTTTACCAAGGAGGAGTGTGACCACGGCTTTACTGAGCATTTGATACCCACTTACCAACCGATTGATACCCACTTACCAATCGATCGATACCCACTTACCAACCTATCAATACCCACTCACCAACCGATCGATAACCACTCACACACCGATCGACACTTACCTTGCTTATCGTTGGGGTTCCAATCATAACCCGGGTACTCCCAGTCGAGGTCCAAGCCGTCAAAGCCATACTCGAGGACCAGCTTCACCACCTCGCTCACGAACCTACTGCGCTTGTTGGGATCCGATACCAGCTGCGAGTATTTGGTACTTCGCGAGTCGTTCCAGCCGCCAAGAGCGAGCAGTATCTATGGCGTGGAAGGGGAAGGGGAGAGGAGGTGTGAATATTCGTGTGTTGGAACCATGTGCTGAAATCTGATGTATTTGGTTGCTGTGCTTATGAAATTTGATCATTCTAACAAGTAC
>NC_051406.1:38697362-38697592 GCF_015228065.2 Penaeus monodon | reverse complement strand
AAACACCTACAGAAACAAACACAAAAAGGTGAGAATTTAAATACAAAGCCAACACGTCATCCTTGCCTTCAACCGCGGATTCCTCTCCTTCAGCTGAACGAACTTCCTGTAGTTCTTAAGGTCCTCGTCCAGCCACTTGTCGTGCTGCTTGGCCACGAAGTCCCGAGCGTCCAAGGTAGCGAAGGCGTAGATCAGGTGCGTGCACTTGTCCACCGGGATGTCGCCCAGGC
>NC_051406.1:38692936-38693440 GCF_015228065.2 Penaeus monodon | reverse complement strand
AAAAAACAGACGAAAAAAACAGCACTGATTGCAAATCGAAAGGAATCCCAAGGACAGGTAGAGAACAGAGCAAACCTAACCTGCTTTCCCTCCTGCTCATCAGCTAAACAATACGAAAGTTGTTTGGCTCACACTTCCCCATGCCTGTTTAAATTCCTACAGATTTTTTTTGGGGTGAGTTTAAATATCTAGCTAAATGACAAACTAATATACAAATGTAATTTTAAAAATCTTTAAAGATAAACTGGTCTTGTCATAGAGTCGTTAAAATATCGCTGCCATTATTAAGTCGACAAATCACCGGAGGAAGTTGACATGCCAAGACAATTTTCTTTCCTTTGATCCGCAAACCAGTGCTTAATAAGAGGCTGACGTGTCCATTGTTCAGAAGTGGCACGGCGACCTGGCTTGACCCCCGGGCAGCGGTAGGTGTCCGTTGAGCTGCTTTTTTGTATTTGATAGAATGTCTTGTTTTTCTGGCTGTTCGTTATAATGTGCCGGGAT
>NC_051406.1:38691218-38691475 GCF_015228065.2 Penaeus monodon | reverse complement strand
TCTCGTGACATATGACCAGTTTCCATTTTACCTCTAATACCAATTTGACCCAAACTGACCTTGTCTGTAGTGAGCCCAAGAGGCGTAGTAACACACCACATTGTTGGCCCTTGCCACACCCCTTGATGACGTCATTGTTGTCAACAAAATGGCTGCCACAAGCACATATCCTGCCCACACAGCCTGTGAAAAACACACATAAAAAGATTAAGCTCTACACAAAGATCTGGATATTATCTGACGTGCTAGTCTATATT
>NC_051406.1:38690601-38690832 GCF_015228065.2 Penaeus monodon | reverse complement strand
CTTAATAAACTCTTCCTTTTCTCTCAGGATTTAATCCCCGCACTAACCTATGTCTTGCCCCCTGGGCCGCCCACTCTCACTACAGTTCGCCGCCCGCTGTCACGCCCAAAGCCCGACATGAGTACTTACTTACTGCCCCTCTTACTCCCCGGGAATACGAGGGGGGAGGGGAGGGCGTTTATACCGTTTTAGATATACTGATATAGACTATACAGATCCGGAAGTTGATTG
>NC_051406.1:38685205-38685478 GCF_015228065.2 Penaeus monodon | reverse complement strand
GTGTGTACGCAAGGGGTAAATACGGCAGCCTGAGGGCCTCTCATCGCAGTTCCCTCACGCCCTTCGCCGACTCTACAACGGTGAGCAGAGTGTGAGATTTCCAGAAGAAGAAAAAAAAAGAGATTGTGAGAGTGAAGGATTTGTGTTTGTGCGAAGGCAGCGTAGGATTTTCTTGCTTTAACGCAGGATTATCATTTTTTTTCCCGATCAGTCCAAAAACTAAGATTAAATGATTATCGTCGTCTTTTATTTATTTTGGGATTTCGATAATTT
>NC_051406.1:38685001-38685139 GCF_015228065.2 Penaeus monodon | reverse complement strand
ATACTGTACCTCTGCAGACTACAGTTGTCTCGTTTGCCATTATCGTAAATTATCAAAAGCATCTCCTTGTGTCGTTATGTCTGTTGAAGAAGACATTTACCGACACTTAAGTTTCATATTGTACCTGGAGTGCTTTAC
>NC_051406.1:38683859-38684590 GCF_015228065.2 Penaeus monodon | reverse complement strand
GGAAAATTCTTTGATTCCTATTTTTTTAGTGTTATAAGTATTTAGCAAATTTAATTTTTTTTTCTCTCTCATTTTAATAATCATCGTCTTTTTCGGGTTTAAGCGACGCCCATGTCGTAATTTTATTCAAGTACGAATTATAGATGGTAAAAGTAATACCAAAACGTAAGAAATATCTGGAGATCATTTCACTACAATTCATTAAAGAGAGATTAATGGCCATGATAAAATACACGATAAAAATAGGAGATAGAGGTATGATGAAAGGACATGACAGGAGACAAACGCGATAAGATAATTGAATTCTTTAGTTCGCCAGACTAACTGAATTTAATACTTTATAAAATCCTCTATATCGGAAACCTTTTAATATTTTTTGAGTTACTTATTATCTAAAATCAATATCATCTGTACTGCTGATGGCGTTAACCTGTTGTATAAGACATTTTCATATAATATTCTATGATGCATATTTTTTAAAAATGCCCAGTTGAAAATAATGTCTTTTTTCATATAGCATCTTCAGAAAATTCCAATTTCATAGACGTGGTATGCATAGAAGCCCCGAATTTTATTTGCACGTATATATAAATGTGTAAGTGCACATTTGCATTTTCTAGCAGCCTCCCTCGCTGTACAAAAGCGGCTGTCCTTCACAATCTCTGAAACCAGCAGCGGGCGTCTCGTTGGCACTTTCCCTCAGAACACTGTCTGATAGGCAGATTCCATGA
>NC_051406.1:38683734-38683826 GCF_015228065.2 Penaeus monodon | reverse complement strand
TATTGACTCCAAAGCAATAGATTTCAATATAATAATAATAGCTTCACTTTCCCTTAACTGATATGCGGATTTTGAGAAAAAAACAAAAAAAC
>NC_051406.1:38683226-38683614 GCF_015228065.2 Penaeus monodon | reverse complement strand
TCACACAAGCATATATAATAGCTCTTTATTGTTTACTTGAATATTTGGCTAATTCGACAGCTTGCAATAAACACGTAAATAAAATGAAGAAAAAAAAATGTATTCTCTGTACTTTCTCACGTAAATACTTTTTTCTTTCTTTCCGAACGCTGAAATTTCAGTCTATCTTTCCCCTATTAACAACAGCGCTCCTGTCTTTCTCTCCCGCAGATGATGCCACGCCCATTTACGGTAGGAGCCTGTGTGGTGATCACGGTGGCAGCGGTAGTGGTGGGCGGCCTCGCTGGTCCCTCCCGCGCCCACACCTACGGCTCAGAATGCGAGACGCTTCCTTCCACTATACACGTGGCTAAAGGTAGGAGGGTACGGATGGGGGGGGGGGGAGGAC
>NC_051406.1:38682708-38682995 GCF_015228065.2 Penaeus monodon | reverse complement strand
CCGTTCCATAACGTGAGCTGTGTGACAACACAGAAGAATATTCGAAAATACGCGATTCCAACCTTCACCCAGTAAGATCCTAACCCTTGTCTATTATCCTACAGAGGAATTCGACGACGCAGGACGCCTTGTCAGGACTTGCGAGGAGGACCTGGCTGTGAACAAGTGCGAGGGCGCGTGCGTGTCCAAAGTGCAACCATCCGTCAACACTCCTTCGGGATTCCTGAAGGTGCGTCTTTTGTCATATTCCGTTCAGCGACCACATGGTCAAGGCAGGGGGGGGTACT
>NC_051406.1:38681500-38682071 GCF_015228065.2 Penaeus monodon | reverse complement strand
GAGCCATCCTATTTCTCAGAAGGGGGGGGGGGGCTACACGACCATCCTTTAAGATTAGACGCAGGTAGACGGGTTACTGATATTTCCTTCAAGACAAACCCTTTTCTGTCATGAGGTCTTCGGTCACCTCACTGACTTGCCCCGTGTGTTTTTTTTCCGAGTAAATCCCTAGCTTTTAGAGACGTGTTTTCCCCGAGACGATAAATCAGCATAAAAAAGCGTTGGCTTGTTTCCCATGAAATTGCAACAACATTTTTTGAAAAACTTACTTTCATTCATTATTATTTTTATGAAAGTCGACATCTTAAATTGTCAAGGATATTACAGCTGTTCTACCATAAGTAACTTCAATCTACGAGTAACAGGAATACCAGTCAATGCTTTCTCAGAAGCAAATTATAAAATGTCCAGTAAAGTTACTTTTAGACTCTGTATACGATTTGGATAAGCTAAACTTGTACATATTCGTGATTTTTAAAAACGGCTCTTTCATCTTTCTTTTCTCGTAAATACTTTTACACAGACAAATAAATGTAATGTGTGTGCCTGAGACAAACATACCTAAGCTTAG
>NC_051406.1:38681043-38681350 GCF_015228065.2 Penaeus monodon | reverse complement strand
CGAATTATTATCTGCAATACTTCTATCTCAAATCATCTACCGTAATAGGGGGTAGGAGGGGAAGGTGGGTGTACTACTATCAAGAATCCGGCTTTAAGATCTTAGTGAGTTATGCGAACGCTCTGGCCATGAAACCGGATTTAGTGTTTGGGAAAAAGCGATTGTTTTGATAAAAGGATTACAAGAGTATTTCAATGACCATGTTGGAAGTGGTAAATTGCTGTCGAGTTGAAAGATAGCTTCGGAATTTTGTCGATTAGATGTATGCATGTGTGAAATTTACTTGTTTTTTCAGTACGTGTAAAAC
>NC_051406.1:38680184-38680406 GCF_015228065.2 Penaeus monodon | reverse complement strand
TCACACTAAAGAACCAATAGCAGTGTCCTTGTAGCAGAAGGGGCGGGTTGTTGTTTACTATCCACATGTCCAGTATGAAAGATGAGACATTGCGCGAGCCGGAGATAGTGAGGGATTAGACAGGGTTATGGGGAGGAGAAGGAGGGAGTACAGCCTGAGTAATAATTCTGAAGCATTAGGTGGAGATGAGGTAGAGACGATTTAAAGGGAGGAAGGGCGAGA
>NC_051406.1:38679811-38680027 GCF_015228065.2 Penaeus monodon | reverse complement strand
GGTTATATAACGATATTTTTTTTTATCAAGTTTTTTTTTATTCTTCTTCTTCTGAAATTGATTTATAATGTGTTGATAGCTCTCCGGGTATTTATTCAAAAACTTTGTCTATTTATCTCCCATCCTTATATTGCAAAATAAATACGAAAGTTTAGTGATGGACGAAGTTAAATGCGTAAACAGAAAAAGGGAGTGGGTAGAGAGGGAAGGAGTAAT
>NC_051406.1:38679615-38679776 GCF_015228065.2 Penaeus monodon | reverse complement strand
AGAAAGGAAAGGAGGAAGGAAGGAAGGAGGGAATTAGAGAAAGAAGAAGGGATGTAGAGAAAGAGGAAGTAGAGGAAGTAGAGAAAGACGAAGAGAAAGAGAGAGAATAGCACAACATTTCTGAGTAAACAACAAAGATCATGGGAACCGATGGGAAATAC
>NC_051406.1:38678199-38678475 GCF_015228065.2 Penaeus monodon | reverse complement strand
ATTGCCATTACCATCATAAAAAGATAATCAAGGATAGGGAAATAACAGTAAAAAGGAAACAACAAAACCTAACCAATCACTAACAAAGTATGATGAAGTAATCGACACACACGCACGCAAACAATGGCGCGTCTGCAGAAAAGACACAGGATTTTATCTCTCATCGCTTCTCTAAAGAAATGTCAATATTACTCTTTTTTTCTTTTTTTTGTAGGGAAGGTGGTGGACGGGGGAAGGCGGGTATTATGTGGGGAAGGGGGTATGGGGTCAGAGCAG
>NC_051406.1:38677386-38677764 GCF_015228065.2 Penaeus monodon | reverse complement strand
GCAATATCCGTTGCTTATGATAATATCCCTTTCTTAGTGTGAATACTCGAATTTCGCTCGTAAGTGTGGATAAATCCGCAAATTACCAAGCCATGTGTGTAGAAACATTTGCTCATCCACCTGGGCAAAATCCACCTTCGGGGCTTCCACCAACAAACTTTCTTCACCCATTCAGATATTGATTTATCTCCTCCATAACATATCATGCCCCTTGACTGAATTGCTTCTTGATTTCCCATTAATCACGAGTCTCGCAAAGCCCTCCATTATGCGCACAACTCCTCTCTTTTGTTCGTTTTGCAGATAAAGCCGTCACTCATCTTTTTCTCGGGTCGATAATGACCGCTGGGTCAAAGAAGGTTACGGCATCGATCAGGA
>NC_051406.1:38676782-38677319 GCF_015228065.2 Penaeus monodon | reverse complement strand
GTAATGTTAGTTTACAAGTAGCTAATTAGTATTCTCTCCGCTAAAAGGCTTTACAAAGGAAAACGTCAATAATTAGTTATTAAAATTTGAACATGCAAGTATTATTAAGTATCTAATTATCAAAAATTCAACATACAAGCATTATTAAACATCCAACACAACCGCTTTGATCCTAAAGGTTAAAATAAAAAAAAATCCCCTTGATTGCATTCAAACCCGACGAGAGAATCTAAGAGATAAATGATGATGAAGAAAAGATATAAATGTGATGTGAACTCCTGAGCGACTCCCCGAGGCATAGCTGTCGAGGGTATGGGGCACACAAGGTCGGGCATGAGTGAGGTTAGGCCAGACATGTACACCTGCCCCTGCTGTTCCCGCCAAGGGGGGTTACGAGCGTAGCGAGTTCATGATGGTAACTCCTTCCTATTTGTGATTTCTAATTTCTAAAGACGAATAAGAAAAAAAAAGGTAAATGTGATTGATATATCTGGCAACTATGTTATGCTATATGTTCAGAGGAAATATATATTGTGA
>NC_051406.1:38675204-38676698 GCF_015228065.2 Penaeus monodon | reverse complement strand
ATAAACTCAATAAAAGGAGTTAGGTAAATGGGCCTCCATTATCTTTTGAGACAAAGTTTGATTGTTACACGAATTAAAAGACTCTTGGCCTTGTCAGCGCCTCCCCCCCTACCCCAACAAAAGAAGAATTATATGCTAATACATCCGACTGATCTCTCACAGGCGTCTCCCGGATGTTAAAAAGGTTGTAATTATGACAAGGGAATATTGACAACATGCAAATGAAGCGTTAAGATCTGTATATAATTAATTTATTTTTTCTCCAGACGCATGAAAGCAAGGATGTTAATTCTGATAATTTAAAATGGAAATTAAGAGGTGAGCTTTACTCGCTTCATTGATAACTGAAGATTACACCCAATTATTATAATCCGCAGTTATTAATCCACTGGCAAGCTTCGTGAAGGACATTTTACAATCAAATCTAACACAAAATAAACTAATACTTTGTTATTTGACCGTGTTGACAAAGTTGTAAAGTGTAGATTTCAAACATCCACTTTTACAAGAAATATCATCACTATGAACCAACAAAGAAAACGGAAACACCAATATTATAAAAAAAAGAAAGAAAAAAAACGTATCTACTCAGATCAATGGCTCCGTATAAAAATCTATGGATCGTTATTTAGTCGGCATTGAAGTCCCTAAATGGCGGAACCTTGAAGAGACGCTGTGCAATGACCAGCAACTTTAGATCTTTGATAATCGTGTGATTAGTGTTTTATCTCACGGGTCCTTTCAATTAGCAACTTGGTTTGGTTCCTCTTCCTTAATTTTACTTGTCACGTGACTTTCATTTCCTCCCAGAATTTAGGCATTGGTTGAGACTTCCAAATTTTGTGATGATTAACAATAATGATTGCCTTTATAGTTATTAAAACCGATAACGAATGAATGTAGTATATTATGTCTCAGTAGGTAATGTTCGGTTAACTAAGTTACCAAGGGATTGATTACTTCTAAATCCCTTTTCTGCCTGCATATTACATTCTGTCTGTCTCTATCAATACGCTTGTCAGACTCACCTACCGCCGTGTCATGCAAAAAACACTCTTTATCTCTCATGCAAAGAATGCATTACCATATCAGACATACGAGACACCTTCGCTCATTGCTAAACAAAAGACGACTCTCTTGCCAGCCTGACTCAAAGAATCTACGAGAGAGGAGGAAAAGGCGCTTTCTATGGGCTTTTTAATATGATTGTCGACCTTACTATTTTTGGGTTAAATAGCATGTTATTCCCCCGATTCTTTCAACTGGGATTCGGCCTCGGTTGACCAGGTATTTCCTTATCTAAAGACGAAATATATTAGTAGGGGGACTGCATACCTCTTCCACGTAAGGCATAATTGCTTGTGTAAATATACTAAATGTTAATATGTGTCACTGTCTGTGTATCTCGGGGTTCATAAACCACTCTTGTCTCCCTGACAGTGTGTTTCGTTACGTTTGATGGTTTATTTACTTTTTTTCGATTTCCCCGTTTCA
>NC_051406.1:38674395-38674693 GCF_015228065.2 Penaeus monodon | reverse complement strand
CAAACCGCGAAGCATGTGGGTTAACTACATGCGACGTAAACATTCCAAGACAAACACTTCAACGAGAGGAAAGTATTAGCTTAGGACAAGAGAAGCAACTGATAGGAGATAATGTACACGCATGAGCAGGTCTTAGAAGGTACGTTCTATACCAATAATAAAAAATGAAGTCTTGGGAGCTGCACAAAGCAAGAATTTCGGGTTACAGAAAAAGAGACAAAGAGAGGGAGGAGGAAGAAGGGCATAGAGATACGAAGGTTAAGATACAGGGAGAGTAAAATGAAGTGAATGGCAAAAG
>NC_051406.1:38673713-38674265 GCF_015228065.2 Penaeus monodon | reverse complement strand
AAACAGACGAAAAGACCGAAAAGGAAACAACAACGAAACACCAGTCACTTTTATCAGCCACTTTATCTCATTTATTATCTTCACACTCATTAGTCTCTAACCGCGCGTGCCTCTCAGTTGGGGACTCACGTATGAGGAATAAGTTTCGGATTTATGAGACACGAATCACGATTAAGAAATACTGAACAGTTTCGGTAGGCAGGATTACGATAAAATCGCCATCAACGAACATTTATAACACCGGATTTTCGAATTACATCCGAATTAATTCAATAATTTCGGGTTTCTAAATCACACCAGATCCACAGTAGGGAACTGTCGAATGACTTGACGGAATATTAATAATTTCGGATAAATGAGTCACTGTCACAAAGCTACCGGGCGCTCCACCCAGACAGAAGTGACCCTTGGCGGTTTGTCTAGTGAAAGTGTGTGCGCTCGTGGTCCCTCGCTGCTGGTTTGTGCGCTTCTCGTGTCGACTTTTTTGTATATGGTACCTAGTCGTGTCTGTTTGGAGTCTGGATCTACTGTGCTGTAGTTATATCTGTGGTA
>NC_051406.1:38673167-38673689 GCF_015228065.2 Penaeus monodon | reverse complement strand
AGTCTAGTGAAAGTGTGAGCGCTCGTAGTCCGTCGCTGCATGGGTTGTGCGCTTCTTTTGTCGTCTTATGGGATCTTGTGGCGTCTGTCTGACATCTATATTTCCTGCGTTGTAGTTATGGCTGAGGTGTTTTGTTGTATTTTGTGTTAGTCTAGTGACAATTTGTCCCACGCTGCTGGACTGTGACCTCTCCATGCTGGTTTGTAAGTATGTGGCTTCAGCTGTATCGTTCTCACATGTTAAATTATGAAAATGCCCGCGAATATGTAAAGATAACAAGGTGGTTATTCTATTTTTTACTTTACCACACCCTATCTTCATTCCCTTTGTTGCTGCATGCACCTTTGCAACATAAATCCCTGTTGCAAAGCCATGGCACCCGCACAGGGCCAGGCACTAACCGGGTCCCACGCTAGGCCATGTACACGTTCTTTCAACACCATGGGAATCTACTTTTCACAAAACCACACAAAGCAGACTTATGTTGTTACAAGTATTATCAAGGAGAATTATTTGCTATCG
>NC_051406.1:38671176-38673107 GCF_015228065.2 Penaeus monodon | reverse complement strand
GTCCCCGTGTGAGTCTTGAGTGGCGTCATCAGATGAAGGTGTTAGGGTCAAGGTTATCACATCGAGAGGTCACTTCTAAGTATTTGATTTTACAACTGATAATTCTCTCTTGATATCACGTCACGTCAGTCGTGTCACACAAGTTCTGGTGGTTTGTATTGGTTCTGGGAAATGGCAGAAATTGTGTTCCGTCTCAAACATTCTTATAAACAAAAGCCATGTGAAATGTTTACAAAGCTAAGAGAGCCAGCGCTGGGTAATACACACCAAGGATTTTACCTTCTGCACATACCCTTTCGTTTATATTACACTAATCATTTTATCTGCTGCACATCCCCCTTCCTTTAACCAAACATAAAATACAAAGTAGATGGTTCACATATCACACGAAGAACTTTATCTGCCTGTCAACCTGTCACCACTCCCTTAGACAACCGGTTGCGTCGAAGGAAATAATTACCAAGACACTCCTACCAGCTGGGTACTCACCATTCTGCCTCGTACTGACACACTCACACCCCAGGTACTTCACCAGGCAGAGGCTCGGCCCGCTCTGACCGCCACCACCAAAGGGTTCTTGGGTTTTAAAGTTAGCTGGGCTCGTGTTGTCCCTGCAGGCGTGCCAACATGGTCTTTCCATACGCTGTCCATTACGACGCAAAACATCTTTGAGACGAGATAAGAAAATTTAGCACTAGCTCTATTTTTTTAAATATTATTTATATGGGATTGAGGCGTTTATGGTGCTCATGTAGTTTGATTTCTTATCGACATCAATGATATGGTTTATCAGCGTATTGTCTCATTGGGTCATATCGTATCCTTGGTTGGCGGCCCTTAAATGAAAATGATAGTTAGCGCAAATGGACAGTCACACAAAAAAAATAAATGTTCAACAGCTCTCAAGTTGTCCCCATTCCGCAAAGGGTTACAAATTACCGATTATCAAAACAAGCACTAGCTATCAGTCGAGTAATTTCCATGTCGAAATATATCACAATCTTAACAGCCAGAAGGAAAACGAGATAAAGAAAAGAGAAGGTAAATATCTTTGTCTTCGCCCTCTCTCACTAAACAACAAAATCGAACGACGCTCTGGGTGGCGTTTCATGGTACTAAAACTTTGCTTATCACTTGCTCAGCCATAAAGTGTACGATCACTTTATTCCTTATTTATGTTAAAAGACTTTATGTAAATTATTTTCCTTAGTTTTATTCAGCATGTATCTCTTTTTTAACTGAAACGGTATTATGTGTAAAATGTAAACAACCGGTTTGAGAGTTTACCTAATAAGAGCCAAAACAGGCTTTATTTTATACAGCACATAATTATAGCAGCCTTTTCTACAGGATGCGCTTATAATTATAATTTATCTGGTATTCATGACCTGTCTAAACATGTATTTTTTTTAATACACGTTTTCTCTCTAGGGATTGACCTTCTCATACAAAAAGAAGGTGTTGTTCTCACAAACGATGTTGACTGTATGGGTCAGAGTCAAGGCCGTGGCTTGATCTCTCAACCAATCACGGAGCAGACGCCAGGGAGTACGCCAATGACGTGCCGGAATCACTGTTGCAATGGCCAATCATATTTTCGTAAACCATAAAGGGGCGTGGATTCGAATATATTCAGGGAACAAGCAAACATTTTTTGATTTTATAACCCTTGTTTACGATCACGTCCCCAATCAAAGGATAAATTGCACGCAGCACGCAACAGATTGAGTTAATTGTCCGAATTTGGAACTGACTTCGAGTTTAATCATTTCTGGTGTCAAGTCGCAAAGAGAATTAATAGCGTAAATGAGTTTCGTGAGCTTTCGTCCTGTTTACTTGAGGCGGAAGTGCATGACCACGAACGGCCCCCGGTTAATGGCGCCAAGAAATGCCTGGCGTTTCCGAAAAGTTATTTGTGCATGTAGACTGTT
>NC_051406.1:38670725-38670951 GCF_015228065.2 Penaeus monodon | reverse complement strand
TCTTAACATCGGCTTCGGTTTCTTCAAAAGATCTTTTGCCTGCTTGTCATGACGTGCGGTAACTGTGCATGATTATCGGAAACTTTTTCTCGAACATTTTACATTTTACAAAATAAAATTAAATAAAAGACTGACTCATGGCATATGTCAATGTGAAATTTATATTTCATATATTTAAGGTTAATTAGTTATAAGATGCCATAAAAGTGCGTAGTATACGTCAGGC
>NC_051406.1:38669804-38670704 GCF_015228065.2 Penaeus monodon | reverse complement strand
TCATGCCAATATGTTGTTTGATTTTATGGCGATTGAGAACGGATTTGATATTGAAATTGCTATAATCAACACTCTTTTAATGAGCAGGTCTAACCGCAGATATGTTTTTGCAATAGTCAATAAATTCTGCAACGTCGTTAATAAATCATGCAATATTATTGACTCTTCCATCAAATGCAATTGACTGATGTTGTATCTCGATTGGAGAGAATATTCATTAAATTAATAGCTGTGAATTCGAATCGCCCAAACACAGATTGACGTGATTAGAGGAGAAGGAGACATGAACTTTGAATATGAAGAAACTAGTAGTGTTCTCAAATTCGTATAGAGTCGAAATGAAGGAAATAGTGTCCTCAAATTCGTATAGAGTCGAAATGAAGGAAATAATGTTCTCAAATTCATATAGTCAATGAATAATATGTCCTAATTGTAAGAGTTAAATGAGAAGAGTGCTAAATTGTATAAGTCGAATGAGGAATGTGTCTCAAATCGTTTTAATGAGCAAATGGTCCTAACGAAGATATGGTTTGCAATAGTTCATCAAATTCTGAGTCGAAATCATGCAATATTATGTACTCTCATCAATAGTCAATGAATGATGTGTTTGTATCTCGATGGAGAGAATATTCTAAATTATATAGCGTGAAATAGAAATAGGCCAAATCAGATAGAGTGAATAGAGGAAAGAGGACCATGAACTTCTAGATTGAAGAAACTAGTAGTGTTCTCAAATTCGTATAGAGTCGAAATGAAGGAAATAGTGTCCTCAAATTCTATAGAGTCGAAATGAAGGAAATAGTGTCCTCAAATTCGTATAGAACGAGATGGAGGGAGGAGGGGTGTTGTTCACTATGATGGGAATCGAAGCTTAAGTAGAAATCAAGAAGAAGGGGTTTG
>NC_051406.1:38668647-38669117 GCF_015228065.2 Penaeus monodon | reverse complement strand
AAGACTTGTATGCAAATGTCTCCCATGTCCCATCAAACCTAACTCCTGCCTAGCATAAAACCCCGCCTGGCTGGTTGGTGGTAACGTGTGCCTAACTAAACTCACCAATGTATGTGCTGTTTTGTATGTGCTGTATCTATCGTGTGTGATCTTAAGTATATACTTCTTTTTTTCCCCTTTGTGTTTTGTGATTGTTAGATGAGGTTTGTTCTGATGGTAATGGTGATTGATGATAGTTTAGATCAGTTTAGATTGTGAATATACGTAGCGGTAGTAATGATTAGAATGAGTATTAATTAGTATTAATCTGAGTTAACGATATAAAGGTAAGGTAATCATTCTTGCAATGATAGAAGACAACCGTAATAAGATCAATGATTAAAACTAATTATAATTACTGCTGATTCTATCTTCGCAATAACACATCTTCCCACGTTAATTAGCGGCTCTTTGCTTTCACCCTATCATTT
>NC_051406.1:38668467-38668587 GCF_015228065.2 Penaeus monodon | reverse complement strand
ACGCACCAAGCACAGCATGCAATATTGCGATTTTTTTTCCTTCCTCCTCAAAAAAGAAAAAAAAATCGTGTTAAGACTCTTGGCTACGTCTTCATGGTCACGTAGGGAGCGCGTTAGTGA
>NC_051406.1:38667808-38668088 GCF_015228065.2 Penaeus monodon | reverse complement strand
TCTTTTCTTCCAAAAGTGAAGATTATACAGCCTATTTAAATCTCTATATAGCTCAAGTTTAGACTGAGAATCGAATTCGAGTGCGTCTTGTATAGATATCTTGAGAAGTTCCTTGTCAAGATGTAACAGGAATTAATTGCATAACTCCATGAATAAACAGGGATTAGTCGTGAGTATATATGCCAGACGATTTAATGGCAGGTGATATTATGTAAATGGTGTAGTGATTAGATATTTTTTAGAAGGGAGGGAGCAAGGAAACTTTCTGAGGCAACAGTAC
>NC_051406.1:38667167-38667718 GCF_015228065.2 Penaeus monodon | reverse complement strand
CCTTTATCTATTGAAAATCCAAAATCCCTCGAAAGCATTAAGTAATCACACCCTTTATCTATTGAAAATCCAAAATCCCTCGAAAGCATTTCAGCTTTATAAGACCTTAGCAGTGCAGGGAAATCTCCACTCTATAGTACATAACTTTCCCCTCTTCCTTTCCTGTGTTAAGACGCACTCTAAACGAGAGTCTACCGTGACCCAAACTTAAATCACTCTATCTGTTGATAATAATAAACTTCCCGAAAGCATTTCAAACCCATACGATCTTAGTAATACAAGAAAACCTCTACTCTACAGTACATGGCTTTCACCCTACCCCTACCTCTTCCCTGTGCTAGTTAATACGCATCCTAAACAAGATTCTACCGTGACCTTACCTTTAGAGGCGGATCTACGGACTGACATTAATTACGGTAACAAAACTCCCGTGTGGACATTATCTCACGCCTACCATTATATCATGGTGGGGAGAGGAAGGGGCGAAGGGTGGAAGGAGGAGAGACTGAGAGGGAGGGCTGGGAGGATAAGAAGCATAAAAAGGAGAACGG
>NC_051406.1:38666912-38667016 GCF_015228065.2 Penaeus monodon | reverse complement strand
TGGAGAATGGCCGTTGGGCGCCGAGGAAGAGATGCTGAAAATATAATGGAAGGAACCAGGAAGGAGGGGGTGAAGACCAGCAAACAGAACGGAGTGGGAGAGAG
>NC_051406.1:38666280-38666870 GCF_015228065.2 Penaeus monodon | reverse complement strand
CGAAAACATCGCTATCAGATATTGATGATTTCTCGAAAAGGGTAGTATTTAGAAAAGAAATGGTTTAGCAATATCGACGAAAAGACACCCCTATTTCAAAAACATTACTAATCTAACAATTGATATAGTATTGCGAAATCTAAATATAAAATGCGGATAGTTTATGTAAACGGATTAATCAAATCAATCTACAAAACCAACGCATCAAAAACCAGCTCAACCTTCAACAAACCTTCATTGGACAACGAACCCTAAACAAAAAAAAACACAGTTTAAGCTGAAAGAAATCAACAAAACACTATACGCACGAAGTATATCACTTTTTTTGCACTGTAATTTCAGATTAGGATTCAGAGTTAAAATGGTTCAAATTTGACGGTTTACAATTAGGTCAAAACAACGCGATGCAATCAATGTCATTAGAGTTTTAATTAAATAATTGTCAAATAGATTAATATGTATATTCAAATCACGGTTTACAATAAAATAGCAGTTTTAGATAATTATCCAATCTATCATTCATTATGAAATGATTTACAGTTTGACGATATGATTTATTTCGTTAATGTTAAGGTGAAGTTAGGATCATA
>NC_051406.1:38665766-38666140 GCF_015228065.2 Penaeus monodon | reverse complement strand
TCATATATATCACATCTGATGTTGATCTAACATATGATTGATTATCATTACCATTAGTAATACATTCACATTGTGAATTAAGACTTCTTCTTCCGCTGAATATTTCATAACCATCCATGTTATAAAATCACATTACTCGTTTCGGAGTTCACTGTTCGTGTCATATCTTGTCATTCATCTCTGTTGTCATATGCATTCGTCATATCAACAAGATGGCAACAAGACGTCAGGGTTTTGGAAATACTTAAACGATCTTGTAAAGTTGCGTTTTTTTTTTTTAGGGAGAAATGGCGTTGGGTCGTGTTTTTGAAATGAAGTATTTGATTGATGTATGACTAACGGTTTAATAAACAAACACCTAAGTAACTTTCCAT
>NC_051406.1:38665389-38665740 GCF_015228065.2 Penaeus monodon | reverse complement strand
TTGGCAAAACTTGCTTTGCCTCAGGCGGCAGAAGAGTTGCTCTTGCCATTTAATGGGTTGCGAATTTCGGACGAGAGTAGGTCTAATTTGCATAATATCTATTTTATTTTGGTATGGAATATTGGAGCATTTTATGGCCACATTATGTTATAATTTATGTGATCCTATTGTACGGTATTTCGTCGAGTTTACTATAAAGTATTTGGGGAATGCGGAGATGATATCTGAACTAAAAATAGAAGAAAAAAACGAAAGAAAACTGCATAACACTTATACTGTAGATCTAACCCAAGGTCATGGCCGCACGAACATATACGCACACAGGCACAAACACGAACACGTGCAAGCAAG
>NC_051406.1:38664877-38665015 GCF_015228065.2 Penaeus monodon | reverse complement strand
CTCTCTGATAATCAGTTAACAGGCAACAAAATGAGCGGTTTGCTGTGTACTCTATGCAAATGCAACAACCCTTTTTCGGAGATGTGATATGAAAGCTATTCAAAATGCAGATTCAGAGAGAAAGAAAGAAACGCATGT
>NC_051406.1:38663531-38664083 GCF_015228065.2 Penaeus monodon | reverse complement strand
AAATGAAATTTAGGACAGATAAATTTAACCTGGAGACACTTTTCACCCATAAAATAGCCCTTCCTGTGGAGACTTACCGTAATTACCGTGGTGGAACAGTATTGTTTTAAAGGGTGCAAAAGAACATTCCCTATGAGTCCAGATCCTGAGAAAGTAAATGAACAAATGGATAATAAATAATGCAAAAATAAATGACTAAATTACCATCTCAATTGTAATTACGCTGAAAGACACGAAGCTGATTCCACTGTGGACTTTTTACACCATTAGGTTAGACTGGGAAATGTTTGGGTTCTAAGTACTGTTAATGTGTCCTTTATCCCAAGATTTACGTGTCACCCCATTGCTGATCAGATCCATTCACGAGAAATACCATCATGAATTTAGTGTCATGAATATTAGAACACAAACGAATTTCTAAGAAAACATACCTGTATACACTGATTAGAATAATGATTACCATATGTTATCTTTCCTTCTACGGTATCCGAAGTAACCACGTGGCAAATAATCCAGTATTCTTTATTGGATTAAAGCAGTGGCTCCCCGTCA
>NC_051406.1:38663362-38663432 GCF_015228065.2 Penaeus monodon | reverse complement strand
TATATAAAAACCGCTCTAGCAAGTCCTGTAATTTTCTTGATTCCATATTATTATTTTTAATGAGTAAAAA
>NC_051406.1:38662921-38663267 GCF_015228065.2 Penaeus monodon | reverse complement strand
GGCACAACCCACCATGACACCCTTTTTTGTGCTCTGACAGGTAGTGCAAGTTATTCCTTTTACGAATGCTTTTTTTATGAAGAAAACGCTTCCATCGCCAGTAAATTTATTATAAAAGGAATAGGGTCTTTTCATGAACAAAAACAGATATTTTTTATATATTTTGTTCAAAGATATAGGGAAATGTTAATTTCTCCGTCTGTGTTTTTTTCCGTCCTTCATGTCTTCGTATTTCTGTGTCTATTTATTTAGTAAATTTTGGTGTAGCATGTTACAAGTAGATTTGTTCTCTCATTCGCTTGCAGTGTGTATGTATACATTTTTGGCGTTACAAAAATCGAATAAT
>NC_051406.1:38662738-38662895 GCF_015228065.2 Penaeus monodon | reverse complement strand
ACTTACAGGGAATACGACAGATTTGATACATTACACGCAAAGTGATAGTTGGAGCCTAAATCTATTCTAATAGTAAATGAATAATAAAAAAACGTATCTTCCAAAATATAAACCGTAAATGACTGTAAAGCATTTGCAATAGCTTAATGAATAACAG
>NC_051406.1:38662219-38662600 GCF_015228065.2 Penaeus monodon | reverse complement strand
ACTTTTTTTTTTTTGAAATACAAGCTTCACCTCTTTACAGAGCTTCACACTTCGAACACAGGAAAAACAGAAAAATAGAAAGAGATTAAAGAAAGGGGGAATGATGAACAGATGGGTTAGAAGGTACACAATGGAATGAAAACAAATATTCCTGCATAAAAACTACACCAAATTACAGTGTCTAATTTATTTTAGTTTTGTGGGCCATTTTTTTTTATAACTGTAAATGTTACAGTTGACGGTGAAATAATTGACAGACAATAATAAGGGTGATTATATACGACTTCATCGACGTGACAGTTTCATTTAAATCCCTGACTTTAAAATTACAATTATGGTGTCACGATCTTTCTCATAAAATATCCTTTTTATGCGTATTTT
>NC_051406.1:38661440-38662137 GCF_015228065.2 Penaeus monodon | reverse complement strand
AAAAAAAAGTTTATACCCAGGGCATCTGTGAAAAAAGTTTAACGATATTGTTCCTCTGAAATTTGCCTTGGCTGTCCTCTTGCACAAAAACTGGGTCATGTCAGTTTGGTGAGTATTTTTTAAAAATAATGGGTCATAATATCAACAGTATATTCCCGAATTTTGAACAATATGTTCAAGAATTCGTATATTTTTTTACACGAACTTTGATGTGATAGATTTTCACGTATCTAAACAGACGAATGCTATTGCACATTTGTATCTCCTCTGACTATATTATATTTACTAACAATACTTCTCGAAATCGCGGTCGAGTTTGTTCGTCCACTCAAATCATGAAGTTTGAACATGAGGCATGAGCTGACCTTAAATTTCAGTCGTATAGAAACTCTATTACAGAAGTAAAGAAGCCAAGTAGAAATATAATTGTCCTAATCGTAAACAGAAGACCAGATAGCAAACCAGCTGATTTCATAATGTCTATCGTCAAGCAACTCTCAAATAATGGATGGTTTCAGTCTCGTTCTTCAAACTGAAACATATTAGACCAGTGTCCGATACTCTCTAATAGCTGTTTTTATTACTGCACCATCACTCAGCCTACCCGTGTTACATCTACACTCCTGGATTAATTATTTGATAACCACTGTGTCAGGTTGCTGAGCATTTCCCGATATTTTCATTCTTCGGATGTACT
>NC_051406.1:38660978-38661083 GCF_015228065.2 Penaeus monodon | reverse complement strand
ATATAATCAAATAAAAACGTAATTACACAGACAAATTATTATTAATAATGTGTCTGGCAGCAAGCTATTATACAAGCCTGTCTACCCGCTAAACGCCTTTGGTTT
>NC_051406.1:38659413-38660927 GCF_015228065.2 Penaeus monodon | reverse complement strand
CCTCAGATTATGCCCCCTGTATTCTGCTATATGGTCCCCAGTTTGGGAACCACCGGATTAGAGTACATGCAGTGGCCTCAAATACCTATAGTTGAAGAAGGTTATCAGTCGATATCTAATAATTCGCACTTCAAAAACAAAAAGAATATAGAACAACAGCTGGCCAGAACAATGACCAAAACCCTCAGTGCATAAAATATGTTGGGTGTACTCAACGCTCCCCAGTAACATTCTCAACGACTGTCTGTTCCGAGGCCATAGTCGGCTGATGTTAACGTATCCGTGACTTTGTGTCCGATACTCTCTAATAGCTGTTTTTATTACTGCACCATCACTCAGCCTCATCAACAACACTCCTGGATTAAATATTTGATAACCACTGCGTCAGGTTGCTGATAACCACTGCGTCAGGTGAGGAGGATCGTATGGCGGCCAAGTAGTAAGTAAGAAACAATCACGCCAGTAGGTTGTCACATGATAAAACTAGCATTTTATCAAATTAAACAAGAGAATTTGTTTTACGGAATGGGGTAAATACGATTCAGGAAATAGGAAGAGGAAATCCCAGCTCGATTGCTTATTTAGATACGAAACTTCAGTATTATGGTTTAATTCCCAAAACCTGTATACGTATGAACACATGTAGAAGTGTACAGAAGTATATGTAGTGTATATTGTATATTTTAAGCATGGGCTGGCCAAAGGTTCCGCAAGATTACAGAATTATTCAGTGAATGAGCTCTAGATTAATGAATATTATCCTTCAATGAGCCTTTGATCGTTGTTATTAATTCATTTGTTAATGTCTCACTCAATGCAACCAAAGAGTGCAAGAATCTACTTATATTGTTCGGATTTCCTCCTATGTTGAGCTACTTGTGCTTGGAAAGGCTGGGTTTTGCCTTATGTTATGTGGAGTTTCTATTCTCACAAAAATTCACGATTATGAAATATTTTTACTCTTTTCAGGACCTCGCATTTAGATGGGTACTATTTTAAAATCCCTTCTAACAGTTTCTTTCATTAATGCTAATCCATTAAGACATTTAAAGTTAATAAAACCTGTCAGCATCTGTCAATATAAAGGGAGAAATAAAGAGAGACGCAAGAACCAATCTTTTATTCAACACAAGAACCAATTTTTTATTCAACTAAAACATAAGCTTACATTTTTTATGACCACACATGTACTTAGGAATTTATTTCTGTAAAGCAGAATAGTTAATGCTATAATAATAAAGTAAAAATCGTCACTCCATCAATTAACTGTTATAAAAAAATTAACCACTCAATTGAGTCATTAAGAACCAATACAAAGCATGTGAATCATTTACTTTTATTCATGGATAACAAAATTATCAACTAGGACACTTTCTTTATAACGTGTACATAAAGACACAGTATAAGCCAGAGTAAATTGAAGAAAAAAAATCGAAAAAAACAGGCTTTGAGAAGTGTCTGTTTGTGCTGAACTTGCCCTGTGGATCAATATAGGGTATGCAGTAGGGGAGGAT
>NC_051406.1:38657122-38659284 GCF_015228065.2 Penaeus monodon | reverse complement strand
CGAGAGAGGTGCGCAGGGTGAGGTCGAGAACCTCAGAATCTTCCGTGGAGGGTCCTGTACATGGCCGTCACGAGCGGGCTCTTCCCTTCACCGCCCAGGTTCTTGAAGTCGTCCGTGCTGACGTCCCACAACATGACGCCACCGAGGCCCTTCTTCGCCGCGTACTGGGCCTGGAGGACGAGAGAGAAATGATGTCAAGTGGGACCTTAGTGCCTGTTTCTCTTTTCCTTTCAAGAAGTTTTTTTCATTTAGACGTGTAGATGATGTCTAGATAAATTAAATGTAAGGTGAACTGAATGTCAAAAGAATGATATGCAGTTACAAGAAATCGGTGCGGAGGCGCAGACATGATCACCGAGGATATAAACTGTTTGGTGGTCTTTTTTCAAATGACATCTTCCTCTAAAAATATAATTCCCTTAAACGCTTTAATGATTTCTCGCGTTGAAAAAAAGACCACTTTGGAGTTTACCTTCTGAGTCACAGATTGGACATCGTCATACCCGACCCACTGGTCTCCCTTCGTCAGGTAAGGTCCTGCTGGAGTCCTCCTCTTCGCCCATCCTTCCTGCGGGTGAGAGGTAAGGTTCCTTTAGTACAGGAATGAAA
Organism: Penaeus monodon; assembly: GCF_015228065.2. Taxonomy (NCBI): domain Eukaryota; kingdom Metazoa; phylum Arthropoda; class Malacostraca; order Decapoda; family Penaeidae; genus Penaeus; species Penaeus monodon. Next base: position 38,658,675 of record NC_051406.1, on the reverse strand, counting down.
GGTTACCTTTATATGGGAACAACTAAAGGGAAACGCGTGATGGGTCTATACTATACAGTACGAGTATGCACATGATAACACAAAGATACATGCACATGCGATGTATAATGGCGAGATCCTGGTGTAAGGATAGTGCGCTCAACCGTGAACAACAATATCTTAAGATTTGTTATTTTCATGGAGATTTCAAGAACTCAAATTATATGAAATGCTGATGTTAAGCCGGTGAGCTTTAATTCCCTTACTGGCTGCCTTTACAGACTTCACAGACACGTATCACGGTAGATAAACGAATGACTAAAGCGACTTCCACTTTATCATCACTTAACAGTACCTGCTCCGCGAGACAGCACTCGAAGAACGGCAGGTTCCACTCTCATTGATGTATCGTCCTTGGCGTCCTGCTCCTGCGCGCCGCACCTGGAGAGCTGTTAGACCCAGCCAGTGTCCATGATCTTCCGTAAGCTGGTACACCCAATATCAGCTGTTGATTGTTGCTCAAATCAGTGTATATGGAAACGGAAAAATGCACAATACATAAATAATAAATAAAAATTACGAGCTGAAAGTGAGTTCGACACACACGTCACCACGTCATTGTACATAGACTCGACCGAGAGAGGCAAACCTATATTTTAGGGCCACTTAGATCAGCACTTCCTGAGGTAAATGTATCCCTGGGGTAAAATATCAGGAAAAGATATCGATTTTTTATTGTATTTTTTATGAACTCAGAATTGATGTTATATATTCACAGTTGTCTGTTCTTTATTCTATTCATAATATATATCTGCAATTATCTAATGATTTCATCCCACGGAAAGCAAGATATTCCAAATATACCCTTCTCTCGAGAAGCTCATTTAATTTATTCTCGCTGAGTATTTCAAAATTTAAATAATCCATTTCAAGAACCCACCTGCTCTACCTTGTGAGGAGGGGCACCCTTCCTTATCCAATAGTTGACAGCAAAGTCGGCGCACAACTCAGGGCTCTGGCCAGGTTCCGCGTACAGTGGAGCATGGTGAGCCACTCTGTTCTCCCAGGTCCCGTGGAAGTCGTATGACATCAAGTTAATCTGACAAAAAAACAATCATGGTAAATTTTGTGAGATCGGTAGCAGGCAATGCAAACCCAGCCACAGGGGATACCACAAACCACTCTTAATACTGGTCCCAAGTCCATACAAGCCAGGAGAAATGCAACAGGAGGTGCATAGACTGTAAATCTGATTCCCGGTCGAGATTGGGTTAGCAATGGCAACCAGCTGTACTGATTAACAGCTGGGTGGAAGCTATTCGACTGTTGGACAAAGAAAGAGGAGACGGGGTAGCGTGTCCACAAGCAGCAGGGGAGAGTTAGGGTAAATGTGAGGATACGAGACTCAGAATACTGAACGTTAGCACTATGGATAGTAAAGGGAGGGAGTCGACTGATATGATGGAGAGAAGAAAAGTATACAAGAGAATAGATTGAAGAGCAGGAGGGCCAGTCGGAAGGAATGAAACTGGACTCGAAAGATTGTACCTTTTCTCTAAATCCAATATCAGTTC
>NC_051406.1:38656089-38656705 GCF_015228065.2 Penaeus monodon | reverse complement strand
TATGAACTGATATTGTTGAGAGAAAGGTACAATCTTTCGAGCCCAGTTTCATTCCTTCCGACTGGCCCTCCTGCTCTTCAATCTATTCTCTTGTATACTTTTCTTCTCTCCTCATATCATCGACTCCCTCCCTTTACTATCCATAGTGCTAACGTTCAGTATTCTGAGTCTCGTATCCTCACTTTACCCTAACTCTCCCTGCTGCTTGTGGACACGCTACCCCGTCTCCTCTTTCTTTGTCCAACAGTCGAATAGCTTCCACCCAGCTGTTAATCAGACAGCTGGTTGCCCTTGCTAACCCAATCTCGACCGGGAATCAGATTTACAGTCTATGCACCTCCTGTTGCTTTCTCCTTGGGTTGTATGGACTTGGGACCAGTATTAAGAGTGGTTTTTTGGTATCCCCTGTGGCTGGGTTTGCATTGCCTGCTACCGATCTCACAAAATTTACCATGATTGTTTTTTTGTCAGATTAACTTGATGTCATACGATTTCCCCGGGACCTGGGAGAACAGAGTGGCTCACCATGCTCCACTGTACGCGGACCTGGCCAGACCCCGAGTTGCGCCGACTTTGCTGTAACTTTGGTAAGGAAGGTGCCCTCCCCAAAGGTGGG
>NC_051406.1:38655387-38655761 GCF_015228065.2 Penaeus monodon | reverse complement strand
AAGTCCGATTATGATAAATTCAAACATACTAACGATTATGGATGGTCATTATGCATATAGAGCAATATTATTTCATTGTTACCAATGAAAGAACATTATACTGACGAAGATGCTACTAATTAAGCAAGACCTACATATTAATACTTTTAAATTATTACGTGATCTTGAAGTGACGAAATAAGTAAATATGAAGGGTAAGTTCCGTAGAGTTTTCACAAATAGTTAAAACCGCGCATGCCTCTTCATGGCTATTAATATTAACAAAACAAAAAAATAATACAGACATCATCAAGCTATAAAAATGACCATGATGGAAAAGAAAATAACAACAGTAAGAATAACAAGAACAACATATTAGAAATAAGGATGATGAT
>NC_051406.1:38654753-38655335 GCF_015228065.2 Penaeus monodon | reverse complement strand
GAAAAGAGGGAGCCATCCTATTTCTCAGAAGGGGGGGGGGGGCTACACGACCATCCTTTAAGATTAGACGCAGGTAGACGGGTTACTGATATTTCCTTCAAGACAAACCCTTTTCTGTCATGAGGTCTTCGGTCACCTCACTGACTTGCCCCGTGTGTTTTTTTTCCGAGTAAATCCCTAGCTTTTTGAGACGTGTTTTCCCCGAGACGATAAATCAGCATAAAAAAGCGTTGGCTTGTTTCCTATGAAAATTGCAACAGCATTAAAAAAAACAAACTTATTTTCATTCATTATTATTTTTATGAAAGTCGACATCTTAAATTGTCAAGGATATTACAGCTGTTCTACCATAAGTAACTTCAATCTACGAGTAACAGGAATACCAGTCAATGCTTTCTCAGAAGCAAATTATAAAAAGTCCAGTAAATTTACTTGTAGATTCTGTATACGATTTGGATAAGCTAAACTTGTACATATTCGTGATTTTTAAAACGGCCCCTTTCATCTTTCTTTTCTCGTAAATACTTTACACAGAAATAAATGAAATTTGTGTGTGCCTGAGACAAACATACCTAAGCTTAG
>NC_051406.1:38654383-38654620 GCF_015228065.2 Penaeus monodon | reverse complement strand
AAAGAAAAGAGAGAGACGAACTATTATCTACAATACTTCTATCTCAAATCATCACCGTAATAGGGGTAGGAGGGGAAGTGGGTGTACTACTATAAAGAATCCGGCTTTAAGATCTTAGTGATTTTATGCAACGCTCTGGCCATGAAACCGGATTTAGTGTTTGGGAAAAAGCGTTGTTTTGATAAAAGGATTACAAGAGTATTCAATGACCATTTGGAATGGTAAATTGCTGTCGAT
>NC_051406.1:38653405-38653706 GCF_015228065.2 Penaeus monodon | reverse complement strand
TCACACCAAAAAACCCAAATAGCAGTGTCCTTGTAGCAGAAGGGCCGGGTTGTTTACTATCCACATGTCCAGTTTTGAAAGATGAGCCCATTGCGCGAGCCGGAGATAGTGAGGGATTAGACGGGTTATGGGGAGGAGAAGGAGGGAGTACAGGCCTGAGTAATAATTCTGAAGCATTAGGTGGAGATGAGGTAGAGACGATTTAAAGGGAGGAAGGGCGAGAGTGGCGGGGTGGGTAGGTGGGGAATGGATGGGGTGGGGGGGTTGGTAAGAGTGGATGGGTAGGTGAGAGGGTTTGGAG
>NC_051406.1:38652873-38653274 GCF_015228065.2 Penaeus monodon | reverse complement strand
GAAATTGATTTATGATGTGTTTGATACCCTCTCCAGATATTTATTCAAAAACTTTGTCTATTTATCTCCCATCCTTATATTGCAAAATAAATACAAAGTTTAGTGATGGACGAAGTTAAATGCGAAAACCCAGAAAAAGGGAGTGGGTAGAGGGGGAAAGGAGTAATGGAGGGAGGGAGGGAGAGGGGGAGAGAGGGAGGGAAAGAAGGAAAGGAGGAAGGAAGGAAGGAGGGAATTAGAGAAAGAAGAAGGGATGTAGAGAAAGAGGAAGAGAGGAAGTAGAGAAAGACGAAGAGAAAGAGAGAGAATAGCACACATTTCTGAGTAAACAACAAGATCATGGGAACCGATGGGAAATACTACATAAAAGAGTATATCAGAGATGCGGGCCCTAAAAGAAG
>NC_051406.1:38651484-38651770 GCF_015228065.2 Penaeus monodon | reverse complement strand
TCAGTACTATTATTGCCATTACCATCATAAAAAGATAATCAAGGATAGGGAAATAACAGTAAAAAGGAAACAACAAAACCTAACCATCACTAACAAAGTATGATGATAATCGACACACACGCACGCAAACAATGGCGCGTCTGCAAAAGACAGGGATTTTTTCTCTCATCGCTTCTCTAAAAGAAATGTCAATATTACTCTTTTTTTCTTTTTTTTGTAGGGAAGGTGGTGGACGGGGGAAGGCGGGTATTATGTGGGGAAGGGGGTATGGGGGTCAGAGCAGGTT
>NC_051406.1:38651311-38651397 GCF_015228065.2 Penaeus monodon | reverse complement strand
GTGGGGAAGGTCTTCTTGGGTGACGTGTGAATCTTCGTTGGTTGTTGGGAAAAACTGACTATGTGTTGTGGGGTGATTTATTTTGC
>NC_051406.1:38650653-38651137 GCF_015228065.2 Penaeus monodon | reverse complement strand
ATACAGGATAAATGCGGTGTGTTTTTTCTGTATGTGCATGCGCTTGCATGTGTGTTATTTTAATATTTTTTTGTGTGTAGATGAATGTCCATGCATATTCATAACCAAATGCAATACCGTTGCTTATGATAAAATCCCTTTCTTAGTGTAATACTCGAATTTCGCTCGTAAGTTGGATAAATCCGCAAATTACCAAGCCATGTTGTAGAAACATTTGCTCCCTCCACCTGGGCAAAATCCACCTTCGGGGCTTCCACCAACAAACTTTCTTCACCCATTCAGATATTGATTTATCTCCTCCATAACATATCATGCCCCTTTGACTGAATTGCTTCTTGATTTCCCATTAATCACGAGTCTCGCAAAGCCCTCCATTATGGGCACAACTCCTCTCTTTTGTTGTTTTTCAGATAAAGCCGCCCCTCATCTTTTTCTCGGGTCGATATGACCGCTGGGTCAAAGAAGTTAAAGGCATCGATCAGGA
>NC_051406.1:38650061-38650571 GCF_015228065.2 Penaeus monodon | reverse complement strand
CAAGTAGCTAATTAGTATTCTCTCCGCTAAAGGCTTTACAAAGGAAAAAGTCAATAATTAGTTATTAAAATTTGAACATGCAAGTATTATTAAGTATCTAATTATCAAAAATTCAACATACAAGCATTATTAAACATCCAACACAACCGCTTTTATCCTAAAGGTTAAATAAAAAAAATCCCCTTGATTGCATTCAAACCCCACGAGAGAATCTAAGAGATAAATGATGATAAGAAAAATATAAATGTGATGTGAACTCCTGAGGGGACTCCCCGAGGCATAGCTGTCGAGGGTATGGGGCACACAAGGTCGGGCATGAGTGAGGTTAGGCCAGACATGTACACCCGCCCCTGCTGTTCCCCCCAAGGGGGGTTACGAGCGTAGCGAGTTCATGATGGTAACTCCTTCCTATTTGTGATTTCTAATTTCTAAAGACGAATAAGAAAAAAAAAAGGTAAAGTGATTGTTTTCGGCAACTATGTTTGTGCTATATTTTCAGAGGAATATATA
>NC_051406.1:38647432-38647594 GCF_015228065.2 Penaeus monodon | reverse complement strand
GAAGTAACAATAGAAGCCTTGTTATTATTTTAGTTAACGATTAACGTATGATAAACTTTCAAACAAAACGAAAGTGACCTGAACGAGGGAATTATACGCAACTATGCTTATGGTTGGGCGGCAAAGCAAAGAGGTGCATAGACAGTTTGGGTTTATTTGCAT
>NC_051406.1:38647094-38647266 GCF_015228065.2 Penaeus monodon | reverse complement strand
AACCCAAACTGTCTAAGCACCTCTTTGCTTTGCCGCCCAACCATAAGCATAGTTGCGTATAATTCCCTCGTTCAGGTCACTTTCGTTTTGTTTGAAAGTTTATCATACGTTAATCGTTAACTAAAATAATAACAAGGCTTCTATTGTTACTTTATATTGGAATATATTTACA
>NC_051406.1:38644893-38646837 GCF_015228065.2 Penaeus monodon | reverse complement strand
GGCGACAAGAGTTGTGGTGAAAGTAATAACGAAAAAAAGAATATATAAATCCCCTTTCGGAAAGAGAGGAGGTCCTAACGCATTTTGTATCTACTTCTTGTGTAAGGTCATGGAAAAAAAGCTTTTAATTGTATAGTGCTACATTTTAATGTCACATGATCGAGCACCGTCCAGCAGGTGCGAGGGCTTTGTCTGTCATCAAACACTCTTGGACAAATAATCGAATTGCTTCTTCCGCCTTGTGTTTTAAAGATGCCACCAAGTGTATTACATGACTAGGTTTTAGTTATGCTTTTGATGAGTGAAGGAAACTAGTAAATGGCCATTGCTGTTCATTAATTACCATATCCAGCACTCCGCCCGCACATCATTTTGGTTTCTTACAGACTAATTGATCAGCCATCAGCTTACCCGTGCATTGACTAGATTTTACCCACACGAGGCATTAAAATCTCTGGAACTTCTGGGCGTTTAGTTATTTTAAGGGTAAACTTATAAAAATATCATGCCTGTTAGATAACAGTTTATTTCAAGTTGCACAAGTAAGCCATAGACAATTTGCCAGACGTAGAAAAAATGCAAGAAAATTTGAATGGAAAGGAACTTGTCACGCACACGTTTCAGACCTTTTGATGTGTCCTTTTCCTCCTTTTCTTCAAGTATGCTACATCGACTAGACTAAGAAACATTACTAGATCATTATATAAACATGTTTTACAAGAAGGAAGGTTGTTTTATGATATATATGTGTTTCTATGAGTATTATTTGACATAAATGACAAAGGGGTAAAAAGTGAAGTTATGGATGAATATAACAGTGATAATTGATTATGTATGTGAATGTTTCGATTGCTCTCGAAATTTCAGGATTTCTTTATTTTGAAAATTCGTCATGATGGATTTTACAATGGAATTTCCCCCATGGTAGAAACAGATGAATTAATCTCTATTCATCACTTGCTAAATTTGAAGAATGATAATGAGAGTTTGGACGCTTGCCCGTAGCACTGCTGTAACTATACTTGTATTCATTAAACTGTCGTGATTGAAAATCGCCATGCTGCTTATCACTGAAGATCAAAAAATAAATCGCAGAGGTAGGGCTATGTTATCAATCGAGAGCAGAGGTCGAACGTCCAGTTACACGTCGGGTTGAGTTCCAACACGGCAACCGGGCATCGGAGTGGGATCGAACTCCTTATCGGATCGAATTCCCGCACTTGAAGCACTGGCAGTCCGCAGGTTCGCGCAGCTTGACGGTCAGTTTGCCGTTGTCGCCAGTGATGCGGTTGCCGTCACCGTCGTAACAGTGGGTGAGCACCACGTCGCGCGCCCGGAGGTGGGTCTCGCGGCAGCAGCGGCAGTCCTGGGGAAGAGACGGGAGGATGGGGTTAGGCAGAGTTAAAAGGGAGGCGTAGGAAGAGGGAAGAGAGAGGGAGGTGGAGGAAGAGGGAAGGGTGAAGCAGGCGATAGGAGAGGGGGGCGAAAAAAGAGAGAAGGAGGGGAAGGAAGAGAGAGGTGGAGGAAGAGGAAAGGGTGAAGCAGGCGATAGGAGAGGTGGAGGAAGAGGAAAGGGTGAAGCAGGCGATAGGAGATGGGGACGAAAAAAAGAGAAGGAAGAGGGAGAAACGGAGAAGGGGAACGGTTGGCGGAGGAAGAGGGAAGTTAGAGGGAGGCGAAAAAAGAGGGAGATGAGGAAAACGGGAAGTGGGGGGGCGGGGTTAGGACGGCGTTAGGTTGAGACGAAGATGGAGCCGAAGCGAGAGGGAAGGGAAAAGGAAGCGATGGAAGAGTGAAGGGAGAAGGAGGCGAAGGAAGGGGAAAGAAATACGGGGATAAAATCACTTATAAACACACATGCAGATATATGCACACACAAACACATTTACACCAACTGGAGAAGAGAAAAAGATAAAGTTTTTTACCACCCACTATAATATGTAC
>NC_051406.1:38644489-38644835 GCF_015228065.2 Penaeus monodon | reverse complement strand
TACACAGTCATTAAGTAATATGCATATAGAAATAAGTTCTTGAAATAATTATTCATTCACCCATACCCACAGTTATTAATCAATCAGTCCATACAAAAACCATGAAGTCTATCCTTGACATCACATTTCTATCATATTTTCTAACGAGAATGAAGTTCAAGCAATCACATCCTTATATATTTCTTCACTGTGTTATCCACTGGCCGATCCCTTTGCGCTTATCAGAAACACTATCTCGATAAGACCCCGATACCACGTACACTCTCTGCTCCCTTCGTTAGCTAGGAGCACATCGTGGGAACATTGTCGTGTGAAGTTAAAGCATGAAAATATTGATGGGAAATGA
>NC_051406.1:38643887-38644115 GCF_015228065.2 Penaeus monodon | reverse complement strand
TTTCTTCTCTAACTTTTTAATGAAAAAAGAAATGAATAATTATATAAACTTATATTTGTTTTATATAGATGATTAAAATCTATATAAACTTGGAAGCTTGGAAGAAAATATTTAAAACTTTCAAATACCAAACCTTAATACGGAATAGGGAGATATCAATGTCTTCAAAACCGGATCAAGATATTTTCAGTATATACGGTATGAGTCTGTAATTTACATCGACTGAAA
>NC_051406.1:38642811-38643077 GCF_015228065.2 Penaeus monodon | reverse complement strand
CTTGACACATCTTCGTCAAAGATCCTCACGGCAAAGGTTCGCATCCTCCCTCAGGAGCCTAAGAGCCACGAACACCGGAAAGTCTCCCTCCTTCCGTCACGACGCCATGTCCTTTAGAAATATTCTTTAAAAATGTTAATGATTAAAAAAAAAAAATCTCAGCATTTTTTCGTGATTGGAATAGTTACATTATCGTCACGGCGACCACGGAGGGGGAGAGGCTAAAGGGGGGGAGGGGGGGGAGGGGTTAGGAGGATCTTTGGATC
>NC_051406.1:38642648-38642750 GCF_015228065.2 Penaeus monodon | reverse complement strand
AATAATAACCCACCTTCGCATCTGATACGCGAAAGCTGATCTCTGTCATATACTTTACAACCGTATCCGGCTGACTCGGACTTTGAAAACATATATAAGGAA
>NC_051406.1:38642556-38642627 GCF_015228065.2 Penaeus monodon | reverse complement strand
GAAGGGGGGAGGGGGGGGGTATTGGGGAAGGACGAAGTGTGTGATAAAATTTTCAGTCACGAGGGAGAGAA
>NC_051406.1:38642225-38642442 GCF_015228065.2 Penaeus monodon | reverse complement strand
GACTCTCTTTCTCCTTGCTACACTTTATTCATAATCATCAATAAAAAATAATCATATGTAATAAATGTCAATTAGCAATTCAAATTATGAAACAGTGCTCATTATTTAACTACGCCAATATAGATAAAATGCAAAAGAGATTTTAACACTCAACCTTGATGACAAATAGCCACGCATTATGAATTTTTCAAATTTCCAAGGATGTACTTGAGATGCA
>NC_051406.1:38641803-38641957 GCF_015228065.2 Penaeus monodon | reverse complement strand
AACAATAAGTAGATAGAATGAGCTCGACATTTTCACGCTATTACTAAATTTCGAGCACGATCATCCTGATAATATTTCACACCTGAAAATCTAAAGAAGAATGAAACAAGGTGTACCAAACACACCACACCACACACAAATATATCAAGAATAT
>NC_051406.1:38641421-38641715 GCF_015228065.2 Penaeus monodon | reverse complement strand
ACAAACAAACAACACAGAAAAAAAAATCCCATGAATCCCTGGAATTATTCTCTGAGTTCCAATGTAGCGAGAATCTCTACAACAGTGCGGGAACGACTTGTTTAACTGTGTACACTGTTTCTGGAATTTATGCTCCCTTCTGTAGGATCTATCCATGGAATTTTCTGGTTAAGTGTTTTTTATGCTTACATCCAGATGCCTTGGTCAGTGTATTCAGGTATACATATACCATAAACAATAGGAGGAGGTAGTAGTAGGAGAGGGGGGGGGTGGAGAGAGGGAGATGGTAAACGT
>NC_051406.1:38640027-38641189 GCF_015228065.2 Penaeus monodon | reverse complement strand
CCTATTTTAATCGGCTGTATATCCGCCTAATATTTACATATGTTTGCTATTTTAAAAGTCCATATCCATTTTTATCATTACATTTTTTTTTATGTCTTTTCCTCAAAGAATTGGAATCTTCTAGAGTCGGAGATGAGGTGCCAGTTTTTACCTTTCTGAGACTTTCAAAAGACCACTCGAATTATTCCCTAAATAATTTCAATAAAAGTTTTAAGTTACACAATTACACTACACTTCCTTGCTGTCCTTTTATATGTATAATCATAGTATCTTCTGATAAGAAGAGCTTGGTAGTCATGTATTTCTACACCCAAAATCTATACTAAAAACTTAAAAGAACCGATTTTTGGTTGATAATACCCCTGGGAGGGAAGGTGGAAATTTTGTAGTCGGGTCCACCAATAAAACCCCTTGGGTTTGATAGTTTTAATTTAGAACTCCTAGCTAAAAACTCTGTATATGTTTATGCTTTTATTCACCGTCTTCGTTTTATAAGAACAATTCCGGGTGGTGAAATTGTTTTTTTTTTTTGGGGAGGGGGGGGCGAAACGAAAAAAAATTTGCCCGAATGAGGTGGACTATAAAAAAATTTTTGGAAAGAGGAATTCTCTCCTTTAATATTTTTTTTTGTAAAATAAAAAAAGTTAGGATTGTTTAAGGAAAAAATCTACCCCGTAGAATTAATGCTGTTTTAAGTTTTTATTTCTTAAAAATTAAACCAATTTCCGCCGCCAAGGATTTCCCCCCCCCCCTGTACTTGTCGTTTCCCCCTTTCTTGCACGCCCCCCCAAGACCCGGAAAACCCCCCACCGGGGGAAAAAGGGAAAAAAAAAACGGAGAAAACGGTCCGCCTTCGCCCCCCCCCTCTTTTGGGGCCCCCACACAAAAAAAATTTTTTTTTCCCCCAAATTCAAAAAAAAAAATTTTTTTTGGGTTCCATTATGGAAAAAACCCAAAGGGGAAAAAAAGGAAGAAAAAAACCCGGGGGAAAAGAAGTGGGGGAAAACCGGTTCTCCGTTTAGTACGGGGGAAAAAAATTTTCGGCGTGTCCCCTTTGAAAAGGGAAAACCCCCAAAGGGCAGGGGGGCCCAAAAACCGGGGAAAGTCTTGTTTTTAAAAACCCGGGCCCCAAGGGCCCCAAAAAACAAGAAGAAAAACAACT
>NC_051406.1:38639801-38639988 GCF_015228065.2 Penaeus monodon | reverse complement strand
TGGGGGCAGGTTTTCATTCCCGCATGATACAAAAAATCTTTTGCGGAAGGAATGTTTCGTCTTTTTTGGCATAAAGATTTCGGAAAGAGGAAAAATAAGGTTAAAAATTGGGAAAAGGGTTTGTTAAGAAAGGGGCTTTTATTGGTCTTCATGGTTTTTTTTTTTTTTCCTCGCCCGGGGGGGGGAA
>NC_051406.1:38638201-38639627 GCF_015228065.2 Penaeus monodon | reverse complement strand
TATTTTTTATATTTTAATGGGCCCCCCGAGTTGTGGTGAAATATACGAAAAAAGAATTTAAAATCCCCTTTCGGAAGAGAGGAGGTCCTAACGCATTTTGTATCTACTTCTTGTGTAAGGTCATGGAAAAAGCTTTTAATTGTAATAGTGCTACATTTAAATGTCACATGATCGAGCACCGTCCAGCAGGTGCGAGGGCTTGCCCTGTCATCAAACACTCTTGGACAAAAAATCGAATTGCTTCTTCCGCCTTTTTGTTTAAAGATGCCACCAAGTGTATTACATGACTAGGTTTTAGTTATGCTTTGATGAGTAAAGGGAAAACCAGTAAATGGACATTGCTGTTCATTAATTACCATATCCACACTCCGCCCGCACATCATTTTGGTTTCTTACAGACAAATTGATCAGCCACCCCGCTTACCCGTGCATTGACTAGATTTTACCCACACGAGGCATTAAAATCTCTGGAATTTCTGGCGTTTAGTTATTTTAAGGGTAAACTTATAAAAATTCATGCCTGTTAGATAACAGTTTATTTAAAGTTGCACAAGTAAGCCATAGACAATTTTGCCAACGTAAAAAAAATGCAAGAAAATTTGAATGGAAGGAACTTGTCACGCACACGTTTCAGACCTTTTGATGTGTCCTTTTCCCCTTTTTCCCTTCAAGTATGCTACATCGCTAGACTAAGAAACATTGCTAGATCATTATATAACATGTTTTTTACAAGAAGGAAGGTTGTTTTATGATATATATGTTTTTTCTATGAGTATTATTTGACAAAAATGACCAAAGGGGTTAAAAAGTGAAGTTATGGATGAATATAACAGTGATAATTGATTATGTATGTGAATGTTTCGATTGCTCTCGAAATTTCAGGATTTCTTTATTTTGAAAATTCGTCATGATGGATTGTACAATGGATTTCCCCCATGGTAGAACAGATGAATTAACCCTCTATTCATCACTTGCTAAATTTGAAGAATGATAATGAGAGTTTGGACCCCTTGCCCGTAGCACGCTGTAACTATACTTGTATTCATTAAACTGCCCGTGATTGAAAATCGCCATGCTGCTTATCACCTGAAGATCAAAAAATAAATCGCAGAGGTGGGGCCCTATGTTTCAATCGAGGCAGATGTCGAACGTCCAGTCACACGTCGGTTGATTTCCCAACACCGGCAACCGGGCTCGGAGTGGGATCGAACTCCTTATCGGATCGAATTCCCGCACTTGAAGCACTGGCAGTCCCCCAGGTTCGCGCAGCTTGGACGGTTCAGTTTGCCGTTGTCGGGCCCGTGATGCGGTTGCCGTCACCGGGCGTAACAGTGGGTGAGCACCACGTTCGCGCGCCCGGAGGTGGGTCTCGCGGCCCGCAGCGGCAGTCCTGGGAAGAGACGGGAGGTGGGGTTAGGCAGAGTTA
>NC_051406.1:38637213-38638063 GCF_015228065.2 Penaeus monodon | reverse complement strand
GTGAGCAGGCGATAGGAGAGGTGGGGGAAGAGGAAAAGGGTGAAGCAGGCGATAGGAGATGGGGACGAAAAAAAGAGAGGAAGAGGGAGAAACGGAGAAGGGGAACGGTTGGCGGAGGAAAGGGAAGTTAGAGGGAGGCGAAAAAGAGGAGATGAGGAAAAACGGGAAGTGGGGGGCGGGGGTAGGACGGCGTTAGGTTGAGACGAAGATGGAGCCGAAGCGAGAGGGAAGGGGAAAAGGAGCGATGAAGAGTGAAGGGAGAAGGAGGCGAAGGAAAAGGGGAAAGAAATACGGGAAAAAATCACTTAAAAACACACATGCAGATATATGCACACACAAACACATTTACCCCAAACTGGAGAAAGAAAAAGATAAAGTTTTTTACCACCCACAAATAATTGTACGTATGTGTTGTTTTTGCGTGTGTGCGTTAGAAAGATAGATAGGAAGAGAGAGGGGAGAGTACACAGTCATTAAGTATATGCATATGAAATAAGTTCTTGAAATAATTATTCATTCACCCATACCCACGTTATTATCAATCAGTCCATAAAAAACATGAAGTCTATCCCTTTACATCACATTTCTATCATATTTTCTAACGAGAAAGAAGTTTAAGCAATCACATCCTTATATTTTTTCTTCACTGTGTTATCCGCTGGCCGATCCCTTTGCGCTTATCAGAACACTATCTCGATAAGACCCCGATACCACTTTCACTCTCTGCTCCCTTCGTTAGCTAGGAGCACATCGTGGGAACATTGTCGTGTGAAGTTAAAGCATGAAAAAATTGTGGAAATGAATGTATATATAATGCTTTTTTTATGAAGATGTCCGATAAAGAATGATA
>NC_051406.1:38636655-38636957 GCF_015228065.2 Penaeus monodon | reverse complement strand
CACTTTTTTATAAGAATTGATAAGATTAAATGTTTTTGTTATTTTGTTTGATAAAAATATATGGATATAGTTTTTTTCTTCTCTAATTTTTTAAATGAAAAAAGAAATGAATATTATATAAACTTATATTTGTTTTATATAGATGATTAAAATCTATATAACTTGGAAGCTTGGAAGAAAATATTTTAAACTTTAAAATCCCAAAACCTTAATTCGGAATAGGGAGATATCAATGTCTTCAAAACCGGATCAAGATATTTTCAGTATATACGGTATGAGTCTGTAATTTACATCGACTGAAA
>NC_051406.1:38635330-38635838 GCF_015228065.2 Penaeus monodon | reverse complement strand
GCTTGACACATCTTCGTCAAAGATCCTCACGGCAAAGGTTCGCATCCTCCCTCAGGGGCCTAAGAGCCACGACAACCCGGAAAATCTCCCTCCTTCCGTCACGACGCCATGTCCTTTAGAAATTTCTTTAAAAAGTTAATGATTAAAAAAAAAAAAATCTCAGCATTTTTTCGTGATTGGGAATTTAGTTACTTATCGTCACGGCACCACGGAGGGGGAGAGGCTAAAGGGGGGGAAGGGGGGGAGGGGTTAGGAGGTCTTTGGATCTTTCTCTTTTCTTTCTTTTTCTTCTCTTTTTTTTTCTCCATCATTCTTTTTTTCCCTTTTAAAAATACCCCCTTCGCATCTGATACGCGAAGCTATCTCTGTCTATCTTTTCAACCGTATCCGCTTTACTCGGATTTGAAACATAATAAGAGGTTTTTTCTTTTTTTTTGAAGGGGAGGGGGGGGGTATTGGGAAGACGAAGTGTGTGATAAAATTTTCTGTCACGAGGGGGGAATTCATC
>NC_051406.1:38634996-38635187 GCF_015228065.2 Penaeus monodon | reverse complement strand
CTTGCTAACTTATCATATCATCATAAAATAATCATATGTAATAAATGTCAAAATTTAAAATCAAATTATGAAACAGTGCTCTTATTTTAATACCCAATATAGATAAATGCAAAAAGAGATTTTAAAAACTACCTTGATGACAAAATAGCCACCATTTGAATTTTTTAAATTTCAAGATGTACTTGAATAAA
>NC_051406.1:38634639-38634742 GCF_015228065.2 Penaeus monodon | reverse complement strand
GAATGAGAGACATTTTCACGCCTAATTACTAAATTTCGAGGCAAGATACCTGAATAATATTTCACACCTGAAAATCTAGCAGAAGAATGAAACAAGGGGTAAC
>NC_051406.1:38634266-38634486 GCF_015228065.2 Penaeus monodon | reverse complement strand
GAAAAAAAATCCAGGAATCCCTGAATTATTCTCTGAGTTCCAATGTAGCGCGAATCTCTAGCAAACAGTGCGGGAAAGACTTGTTAACTGTCGTACACTGTTTCTGGAATTTATGCTCCTTCTGTAGGATATCCATGGAATTTTCTGGGTTAAGTGTTTTTTATGCTTACATCCAGATGCCTTGGTCAGTGTATTCAGGTATACATATACGCATAAACAT
>NC_051406.1:38632603-38633979 GCF_015228065.2 Penaeus monodon | reverse complement strand
TAACCATTTTAATCGGCTGGTATATACGCCTAATGTTTACATATGTTTGCTATTTTAAAAGTCCATATACATTTTTTTCATATACATTTTTTTTTATTGTCTTTTCTCAAAAGAAATTGGAATATTCTAGAGTCGGAGATGAGGTGCCAGTTTTTCCTTTTCTGAGACTTGCAAAAGACTCACTCGAAATTTTCCTAAATAAGTTAAATAAAGTTTTAAGTTACACAATTACACTACACTTCCCTTGCTTCACTTTATATGTATAATCATAGTATCTCTGAATAGGAAGAGCTTGGTAGTAATGTATTTCTACACACAAAATCTATACTAAAAACTTGAAGAACCAGATTTTTGTTGATAATATTTCCTGGGGAGGGAAGGTCGGCAATTTTGTAGTCGGGATCCACGCAATAAATACCCTTGGCGTATGTGATAGCTTTAATTAGAACTCCTCAGCTATAAACTCTGTATATAGTTTATGCATCTTATTCACCGTGCTTCGTGTTTATAAGTAACAATTCCGGTGTGCGTGTAATTGATTTTTTTTTTGTGGGAGGGGGGGGCGAAACGAAAAAATGCGTCGCCAGAATGATGGCTGGACTATAAAGAAATTTTCTGGAATAGAGAGAATTCTCTCCTTTAATATCTATCTATTATTTCGTAATATAAATAAAGTTAGGATTGATATCAGCAGAAATATCTACCCTGTTATGAATTATATGCTGGGGTTTTAAGATTTTTATTACTTCAGAAATTAAGTACCAAGTTTGCACGCCGCACAAAGGATGCTTCGAAAACATAGCTCCACGTTCGTGCGTGTCTCCGTTAACTTGCGTACGCTAAGAAGCAGCTCCTGGCAACCGCCGCACGAACGAGGAAGATCAGGAAAACAGATCGTGGGTAGAAAACGAAAGTGCCGACCTTGGAGCAGCCCGCGCGGTTCCTGGTGCTCTCTCCCTGCGCCCGCCCACCCGATCTTAGGTAAGTTAGCTTTCCCATTCATCAAACCAAACCTTTTTTCGCCTTCCACAAGTTCAATTTGGGTTATGAAAAAGAATATCTATCGGTGAAGTAATCGGTCATTAGCTAGAAGAAAACAACCAGAGGCGTAAACAAAGGAATGTCTGAGGGGTGGATCCAAAGCGTCCTCCCGAGATGTAGTAACGTGGCGGGGAAAAACCGGTTCTACGCGTCTGGATGTCCCACAGTAGGAAAAAAAATATTTACAGGACGTGTCTCTCTCTTGTCTCTAAGGGAAGGAAGCATGGGGAAGCGGCGGGGACGAGGCGGTGCCAAAATGCCGTGGGAAAGACTCGTTGCATTTTAAATACCGGCGGCCGAAGGCTAGACATAGCAAGAAGACAGGAACTTAGACT
>NC_051406.1:38632258-38632564 GCF_015228065.2 Penaeus monodon | reverse complement strand
GATGGCTGGGCAGGTTTTCATTCCCGCATGATACAAGTCAATATCATTTTAGCGGAAGGAATGTTTCGTCTTATTTGGCATCAAAAGATTGCGGAATGAGGAAAAGTAAGTGGTTAGAAGATTGGGAAAGAGCTTTGTTAAGAAAGGTGCTTTTATTGGTCTTCATGGATTTTTTTTTGTTTTCTCTCTTGTCCTCGGCCATCAGGAGGCGTGGCAGATTATCTCTTGTTTATTCTTTTAATTATCCCTTTACATTTTTCGTCTTATGTTATCATTATCAAATCTTGATTGTCTTTGTCTTTACAG
>NC_051406.1:38631711-38631834 GCF_015228065.2 Penaeus monodon | reverse complement strand
TATCACTATAACTCTCTCTCGTAACTTTAGTCACTTTTGTTGAAACTCTGGCTTACCTTGTAATAATAGTTAAAGTAGGCGTGAGAGAATGAAATAGAAGAAGGTAAATATATGATAAAAAGG
>NC_051406.1:38631553-38631628 GCF_015228065.2 Penaeus monodon | reverse complement strand
GGATTAATAAATGTAAAGGTTTTTATTCCTCTTAATTCAAAATCGAATCGAATTTTCAGCACAGTCTACCCCCCA
>NC_051406.1:38631226-38631465 GCF_015228065.2 Penaeus monodon | reverse complement strand
CCTCCGACTGCACACCAATAAACGTCGAGGCTCAGGTTGCAACGTTGCAATAAGTAAAGGTTTAGAGAATGTCTGGATTGCAAGAGAACATGAAACCCTTGAGGTGAGAGTGAACATGACATGATTTTTTTTCACGAGCGAGAGAAAGAAATTTTTTTAAGGATTTTGGAACATGAGTTGAAGAATGTACTGAAAAAGGGGCGTGCAAGAGGAACAGGGAATGGAAGAAAACATGGGTA
>NC_051406.1:38629925-38630391 GCF_015228065.2 Penaeus monodon | reverse complement strand
TCTTACACAAACACATGCAAAAACATAGCTTAGAGAAAAAGATGGCTTTGAATCAGTAACTATACCATAAAATGCAAGGACTGCCTCTAAATGCTTTTGAATGAGAATTGAAAATTGCTATCGTGTGCATCGACTATTGCAATAGCGCCATAAAAAAACTACATGCAATCGAATCTGAACCCCATGGACAGTGAACATAAGGGCGATCGTAGGAGAGAATAGGACGCCGGTAGATACTCCCAATCGCAGTCGTATTTTTTTTCTCTCTCTCATTCATTGGTCCTTGCTTATATACCCGTCGTTATCACGTTCTCTTGTATCTCCTTTCGTTTTTATGATCTTTGTTATTTACGATTTCGGGACTCATGGAAGTGCCATAAACGGAGAATAAAGTAATAAAGTCATATATATATACTTTTTTTTTTTACGAAGGATTATATATTCATCTTCAGAAGGACGTTTGAAC
>NC_051406.1:38629015-38629153 GCF_015228065.2 Penaeus monodon | reverse complement strand
ACATGCGTTTCTTTCTTTCTCTCTGAATCTGCATTTTGAATAGCTTTCATATCACATCTCCGAAAAAGGGTTGTTGCATTTGCATAGAGTACACAGCAAACCGCTCATTTTGTTGCCTGTTAACTGATTATCAGAGAG
>NC_051406.1:38628149-38628458 GCF_015228065.2 Penaeus monodon | reverse complement strand
TCGTGCGGCCATGACCTTGGGTTAGATCTACAGTATAAGTGTTATGCAGTTTTCTTTCGTTTTTTTCTTCTATTTTTAGTTCAGATATCATCTCCGCATTCCCCAAATACTTTATAGTAAACTCGATGAAATACCGTACAATAGGATCACATAAATTATAACATAATGTGGCCATAAAATGCTCCAATATTCCATACCAAAATAAAATAGATATTATGCAAATTAGACCTACTCTCGTCCGAAATTCGCAACCCATTAAATGGCAAGAGCAACTCTTCTGCCGCCTGAGGCAAAGCAAGTTTTGCCAAG
>NC_051406.1:38627822-38628123 GCF_015228065.2 Penaeus monodon | reverse complement strand
ATGGAAAGTTACTTAGGTGTTTGTTTATAAAACCGTTAGTCATACATCAATCAAATACTTCATTTCAAAAACACGATCCAACGCCATTTCTCCCTAAAAAAAAAACGCAACTTTACAAGATCATTTAAGTATTTCCAAAACCCATGACGTCATTGTTGCCATCTTGTTGATATGACGAATGCATATGACAACAGAGATGAATGACAAGATATGACACGAACAGGTGACAGCTCCGAAACGAGTGAAGTGACTTTTTTATAATCATTCGGTTACTGAAATATTCAGCGGTAAGAGAGAAGTC
>NC_051406.1:38626903-38627575 GCF_015228065.2 Penaeus monodon | reverse complement strand
TATGTCGTCAACTTCACCTTACACATATCTAAGAAATAAATCATACTTCAGTCAAAACTGGTAAACATACATTCAGTAAGGAATGGAAAGATTTGTGAATAATTATCCTAAAACTGTCATTTACTGTAAACCCGAGTGACTTTGAATAATCGCACATTATTACTATGACTTTTGACAATTATTTTAATTATTAGAACTCGATGATCACTGTGAGTTGTCAGTCGCGTATTTTGACCTATTGTTAAACCGTCAAATTTGAACCATTAACATCTGAAAATCCTAATCTGTAAATTACAGCTGCAAAAAAATTATATACCAATTCTGACTGCATAGTGTTTGTGATTTCTTCAAGCTGTAAACTGTTTTTTTTTCTGTAGTTTAGGGGTCCTGTTGTCCAAGAGAAGGTTTGTCTTGAAGTGTTGGAGCGTGGTTTATTGTTGTCGTTGTTGTTTGTAGATTGGATTTGATTTATCCGTTACATAAACTATCGCATGTTTATTTATTTTTAGATTTCGTCAATTACTATATTCAATTTAGTAGAGTTAGTAAATGTTTTGAACAATAGGGGTGGTCCATTTTCGTCGATATTGGCTAAACCATTTCCTTTTCATAAATACTACCCTTTTCGAGAAAATCATCAAGCTAATGGCTGAATAGACAGCATGTTTATCG
>NC_051406.1:38626759-38626850 GCF_015228065.2 Penaeus monodon | reverse complement strand
CCCACTCCGTTCTGTTTGCTGGTCTTCACCCCCTCCTTCCTGGTTCCTTCCATTATATTTTCAGCATCTCTTCCTCGGCGCCCAACGGCCA
>NC_051406.1:38626033-38626578 GCF_015228065.2 Penaeus monodon | reverse complement strand
ATCCTCCCAGCCCTCCCTCTCAGTCTCTCCTCCTTCCACCCTTCGCCCCTTCCTCTCCCCACCATGATATAATGGTAGGGGTGAGATAATGTCCACACGGGAGTTTTGTTACCGTAATTAATGTCAGTCCGTAGATCCGCCTCTAAAGGTAAGGTCACGGTAGAATCTTGTTTAGGATGCGTATTAACTAGCACAGGGAAGAGGTAGGGGTAGGGTGAATGCCATGTACTGTAGAGTAGAGGTTTTCTTGTATTACTAAGATCGTATGGGTTTGAAATGCTTTCGGGAAGTTTATTATTATCAACAGATAGAGTGATTTAAGTTTGGGTCACGGTAGACTCTCGTTTAGAGTGCGTCTTAACACAGGAAAGGAAGAGGGGAAAGTTATGTACTATAGAGTGGAGATTTCCCTGCACTGCTAAGGTCTTATAAAGCTGAAATGCTTTCGAGGGATTTTGATTTTCAATAGATAAAGGGTTTGATTACTTAATGCTTTCGAGGGATTTTGGATTTTCAATAGATAAAGGGTGATCATGCGAGAATAA
>NC_051406.1:38625693-38625964 GCF_015228065.2 Penaeus monodon | reverse complement strand
GTACTGTTGCCTCAGAAAGTTTCCTTGCTCCCTCCCTCTAAAAAATATCTAATCACTAACCATTTACATAATATCACCTCCATTAAATCGTCTGGGAATTACTCACGCTAATCCCTTTTATTCATGAGTTATGCAATAATTCCTGTTACATCTTGACAAGGAACTTCTCAAGATATCTATACAAGACGCACTCGAATTCGATTCTCAGTTCTAAACTGAGCTATATAGAGTTTTTAAAAGGCTGTATAATCTTCACTTTTGGAAGAAAAGA
>NC_051406.1:38625298-38625409 GCF_015228065.2 Penaeus monodon | reverse complement strand
CGCGCTCCCTACGTGACCATGAAGACGTAGCCAAGATCTTAACACGATTTTTTTTTCTTTTTTGAGGAGGACGGAAAAAAATCGCAATATTGCATGCTGTGCTTGGTGCGT
>NC_051406.1:38624771-38625228 GCF_015228065.2 Penaeus monodon | reverse complement strand
TGTGAAAGCGAAGAGCGCTAATTACGTGGGAAGATGTGTTATTGCGAAGATAGAATCAGCAGTAATTATAATTAGTTTTAATCATTGATCTATTACGGTGTCTCTATCATGCAAGAATGATTACCTTACCTTTATATCGTTAACTCAGATTAATACTAATTAATACTCATTCTAATCATTACTACCGCTACGTATATTCAACAATCTAAAACTGATCTAACTATCATCAATCACCATTACCATCAGAACAAACCTCATCTAACAATCACAAAACAACCAAAGGGAAAAAAAGAAGTATATACTTAAGATCACACACGTAGATACAGCACATACAAAACAGCACATACATTGGTGAGTTTGTTAGGCACACGTTACCACCAACCAGCCGGGCGGGGTTTTATGCTAGGCAGGAGTTGGGTTTTTGATGGGACATGGGAGACATTTGCATACAGTCTTG
>NC_051406.1:38623241-38624249 GCF_015228065.2 Penaeus monodon | reverse complement strand
GTGACAGCTACGAGAAATAGCTGAAAACCTAAAAGAAAGCGAGAAGAGGGTGAAGGGAAGAAAACGAGTAAAAAAGAGGAAAATTTGAGAAACAAAAAAATTAAAAAAACAACCCCTTCTTTTGTTTCTCTTAAGCTTCGTTTCCCCATCATAGTGAACAAACCCCCCTCCCCCCCCCCTCTCGTTCTATACAAATTTTGAGGCCCTTTTTCCTTCTTTCGACTCTATACAATTTGAGGACACTTTTCCCTTTCATTTCGACTCTAAAAAAGATTTGAGGACATTTTTTTCCCTTCATTTCGACTTATACAATTTTGGGGACACTTTTTTCTTTCATTTCGATCAAAACCATTTGAGGACACTATTCCTTCATTTCGATCTATACGAATTTGGGACACATTTCCTTCTTTTTCGACTATACGAATTTGGGGCACTATTTCCTTCTTTTGACTCTATCAATTTGGGGACACTTTTTTTCCTTCATTTCGACTCTATATGAATTTGAGAAAACTTTTTTTTTCATTTCTACTCAAATATAATTTTGAGAACACTATTTCCTTCTTTTCAACTCTATATGAATTTGAGGACACTTTTTCCCTTCTTTTCGCTCTATACAAATTTGAGACTTTTTTCTCATTTCGCTGAATTTGAGGACACTATTTCCTTCATTTCGACTCTAAAACGAATTTGAGAACACTACTTTTCTTCATATTCAAATTTTCATGTCTCCTTCTCCTCTAATCACGTCAATCTTGTTTGGGGGCGATTCGAATTCACAGCTATTAATTTAATGAATATTCTCTCCAATCGAGATACAAAATCAGTCAAATTTCATTTGATGGAAGAGTCAATAATTTGCATGATTTATTAACGACGTTGCAGAATTTATTGACTATTTCAAAAACATATCTGCGGTTAGACCTGCTCATTAAAAGAGTGTTGATTATAGCAATTTCAATATCAAAACCGTTCACAATCGCCATAAAATCAAACAACATATTGGCATGA
>NC_051406.1:38623130-38623217 GCF_015228065.2 Penaeus monodon | reverse complement strand
GGCCACGTTACTACGCACTTTTATGGCATCTTATAACAATTTCCCCTTAAATATATAAATATAAATTCACTTGCTTGCCTGAGTCTC
>NC_051406.1:38622919-38623111 GCF_015228065.2 Penaeus monodon | reverse complement strand
AAAAATGTAAATGTTCGAGAAAAATTTCCCGAAAAATCATCCAGTTACCCACTCATGAAAGCGGGCAAAAAAACCTTTTGAAAAAACCCAAGCCGTTTTTAAAAAGAGATAAAATAAAAAAGAATGGGAGAGAGGGGGAGGGGGGGGGGGGAGGGAGGGGGGAAAGGGGAGGGAGATGGGAGGGAGAAAGGA
>NC_051406.1:38619931-38622841 GCF_015228065.2 Penaeus monodon | reverse complement strand
GGGAAAGGTATGTTCTTTCTCAAATTAGCTTGCCGTCTACATCCAAAAATAACTTTTGGGAACGCCGGGCATTTCTTGGCGCCTTTAAACCGGGGGGCGTTCGTGTCTGCACTTCCGCCTAAGTAAACGGACAAAAGCTCACGAAACTCATTTCGCTTTTAAAATTCTTTTTCACTTGACACCAAAAATGTTTAAACTCGAAGTCGTTCCAAATTGGGAAAATTAAATCAATCTTTTGCGTGCTGCTGAAATTTATCCTTTGTTGGGGAGGGATCGTAAAAAAGGGTTAAAAATAAAAAAATTTTTGCTTTTCCCTGAATATACCCAAATCCACGCCACTTTTGGTTTACGAAAATATGATTGCCATTGCAAATGATTCCGGCACGTCATTGGCGTACCCCCGGGCGTCTGCTCCGTGTTTGGTTGAGAGATCAAGCCAGGGCCCTTGATCTGACCCATACAGTCACATCGTTTTGTGAGAACACACCTTCTTTTTGTATGAAAGGTCTCCCTAGAGAAAAACGTGTATTAAAAAAATACAGTTTAGACAGTCTGAATACCAGATAAATTTAATTAAAGCGCACCCTTAGAAAAGGTTGCTATTTTATTCTGTATAAAAAAAACCCTGTTTTGGCCTTTTAGGTAAACTCTAAAACCGTTGTTTACATTTTCACAAAATACCGTTTCATTTAAAAAAAAGAGATACATGCTGAATAAAACTAAGGAAAATAATTTTCTAAAATCTTTTAAAAAAATAAATAAAGGGAAAAAAGTGACGACACTTTATGGCGAGCAAGTGTAACAAAGTTTTTGTACAAAGAAAAACCCCCAAACGTCGTTCGATTTTTTTGTTTAGTGAGAGAGGGCGAAGACAAAAATTTTCCTTCTCTTTTCTTTTCCGTTTCCTTCTGGCTGTTAAGATTGTGATAATTTCGAAATGGGAAATTTTCTCGACTGATAGCTATGCTTTTTTTGATAACGGGAATTTGTAACCCTTTTGGGAAAGGGGGAAAATTGAGAGCTGTTGAACCTTTTATTTTTTTTGTGTGACTGTCCTTTGGCTAACTATCATTTTATTTAAGGGCCGCCAAACCAAGGACATGACCCATGGACAATACGCTGATAAACCATATCTTTTGATTTCGAAAAGAAATCAACTCTGAGCACCAAACGCCTAAATCCCATTAAAAAAATATTTAAAAAATAGAGCTTGCAAAATTTTCTTATCTCGTCTAAAAGATGTTTTGCGTCGTAAGGGCACGTAGGGAAAAACCCATTTTGGGCCCCTGCAGGGAAACACACCCAGCAAACTTTAAAACCCAAGAACCTTTTGGTGTGGCGTTAAAGGGGGGGCCGAGCCTCTGCCTGGTGAAGTCCCGGGGGGGTTTGGTGTGTCAGTACGAGGCAGAAGGTGAACCCAGCTGGGGGAGTGTTTTGGGTAATTATTTCCTTCGACGCAAACCGGGTTGTCAAAGGGGTGGGCAGGTTACAGACGAAAAGTTTTCGTTGTATGTAACCATCTATTTTTGTATTTTATGTTTGGTTAAAGGAAGGGATGTCGCAGTAAAAGATTAGTTAATAAAAACGAAAGGGTATGTGCAGAAGGTAAAATCCTTTG
Source organism: Penaeus monodon (assembly GCF_015228065.2). Lineage (NCBI taxonomy): Eukaryota > Metazoa > Arthropoda > Malacostraca > Decapoda > Penaeidae > Penaeus > Penaeus monodon. The sequence continues at coordinate 38,621,223 of NC_051406.1, read as the reverse complement.
GGTGTTATTCCCCAGCGCTGGCCTTTTAGTTTTGTAAACTTTCCATGGCTTTTTTTTTAAAAGAATGTTTGAGAGGAAACCATTTCTGCCATTCCCCGAACCAAAACAAACCACCAGAACTTGTTTTACCGCTGACGTGACGTGATATCAAAGAGAGAATTAAACAGTTGAAAATCAATACTTAAATGCCTTCGATGTGAAAACTTGACCCAAAAACCCTTTCATGACGCCACTAAAAGACTCCACGGGGACTTCTTTTCATTTTTTTTACGTTTTTTTTTTTATTTTCTTATTTTATTCTTATTATTACGATAGAATAATTTCCTTCAAAATATTTTAAACAAAAAAGCCCGCTTTGTGGGGTTTTTGTAAAAAGTGATCCCATGGTTTGAAAGAACGTTCAGGCCTAGCGGGGGCCCCCGGGTTATGCCTCCCGGTGCGGGGCCAGGCTTTGCAACGGGATTTTTTTGCAAGGTGCATGCAGAAACAAGGGAATGAATAGGGCTTGGTAAAGAAAAAAATAGAAAAACCCACCTTTTTATTTACTATTCGCGGCATTTTCAAAATTTAACTTTGGGGGAAACGATACAGCTGAACCCAATCTTAAAAACCAGCAGGGAAGGTCACGCCAGCAGCGGGGGAAAAAAATTGTCACTAGACAAAAAAAAATAAAACAAAACCTCAGCCAAAATACAACGCAGGAAATATAATGAAACAGACGCCACAAGATCCCTAAGAGAAAAAAGGCGCAAAACCCTGGCGCGGACACGAGCGCTCACATTTACTAAAAACTAAAAAAAAAAAAAATCCCACGATATAACTCAGCACAGTAATCCAGACCCCAAAACAGACACGCAGTACCATTAAAAAAAGTCGACACGAGAAGCGAAAAAACCAGCACGGGGGCCCACGAGCGCACAATTTCACTAGAAAACCGCCAAGGGTCATTCTGTCTGGGTGGAGCGCCCGGTAGTTTTGTGACAGGATCATTTATCCAAAATTTTTAATATTCCCTCAAGTCTTCACGTTCCCAAACGTGGATCTGGGTGATTTTGAAAACCCAAATTATTGAATTAAATTTGGGGTAATTCGAAAAACCCGGGGTTTAAAAGTTCGTTGATGGCGATTTTTTTGTAACCTGCCTACCGAAAAGTTTATATTTCTTTTCGTGATTCTGTCTCATAAAACCCAAACTTTTTTCCCCATCCCTAGTCCCCAAATGGAGGCACGCGCGGTTAGAGACTAAAAGAGTGTGAAGATATAAAAAAGATAAAAATGGGTGATAAAAGGAC
>NC_051406.1:38619805-38619890 GCF_015228065.2 Penaeus monodon | reverse complement strand
TTCGCTCTATACGAAGTACATCTTTTTATTATTTTCAACCCACCACCATTACTTCCATCATCATCTCATCATATACCACGCCTCA
>NC_051406.1:38619396-38619759 GCF_015228065.2 Penaeus monodon | reverse complement strand
TCTCCCTGTTCTTAAAATTGTATCTCTATCCCTTTTTCCTCCCCCCCCTTTTTTCTTTTTCTGTAACCCCCCAAATTCTTTCTTTGTGCCTCCCCAAAATTTTTTTTTTTATTGGGATAGAACGTCCTTTTAAACCTGCTCATGCGTGTACTTTTCTCCTATCTTTCTTCTCTTGTCCCAACTATTTCCTTCCCTTAAGGTTTGTCTTGAATTTTACGTCGCATGTAGTTTAAACCCCCAATCTTCGCGGTTTGCACACGCGAAGCACATGCGTGGGCATATGCAGTCGTACAAAGACTACGCACATCACGCAGGCATTTTTTGAAATGCACGCATTTAAGCGCGAAAGGGCAAGCTCACCCC
>NC_051406.1:38618877-38619226 GCF_015228065.2 Penaeus monodon | reverse complement strand
ACAAAACCCCACAAAAACATGCAGAAAACATGCACGAAAAACTTTGAAAAAAAAACATGTACAAAAAAACCATGCACAAAAAACTGCACACACACATGTAAACATACACACACTCCACACACACACACAACACCAACCACACCAACACCACACACAAAACAAACACACGTGGGCAAAAAAAAGGTTTTCCCCCCCCCCCCCCCAAAAAAACATTCACTGCATACCGTACACCACACCACACACGTCCCGGGGAACCATTTTAACAGAAGTAAAAAGGTTAGACAACACATGGGGAGGGAAAAAATGGATAAAAACCGCCAAATATAAAAACGAAAAACTTTGAAACGGG
>NC_051406.1:38617940-38618835 GCF_015228065.2 Penaeus monodon | reverse complement strand
ACACTGTCAGGGGGAAAGAGGGGTTTATAAAACCCCCGAGATACACAGACAGTGACACAATTAACATTTGTATATTTACAAAAACCCTTTATGCCTTAGGGTTGGAAGAGGTAGGGCAGCCCCCCTACTAATATATTTCGTTTTTTAGAAAAGGGAAAAATACCGGGTAAACCGGGGCCCAAAATCCCAGTTGAAAGAATGGGGGGAATAACAGCTTTTTAAACCCGATATAGAAAGGTCGCAATCATATTAAAAACCCCTAGAAAGGGGGTTTTTTTCCCCTCTCTCGTAGATTTTTTGGGTTTCAGGCGGGCAAGAGAGTGTCTTTTTTTTCCCCCAAATGAGCGAAGGTTTCTCGTATGTCTGATAGGTAAGCTTTTTTGCATGAGAGAAAAATTTTTTTTGGGGGCATGACACGGCGGGGGTTGAGCCCCGGACAAGCGTTTGAAGAGAAGGCCCAGAATGAAAATTGCAGGCAAAAAAGGGATTTAAAAGTAATCAATCCCTTGGTAACTTTTTAACCGAACTTTACCACGAGCCCAAATATATTTAACTTTTCATTCTTTTTGGGTTTTAATAACTAAAAAGGGCAATCATTATTGTTAATCATCAAAAAACCTTTTAAAGTAAAAACAATGCCAAAATTTCCCTGGGGGAAATAAAAGTCACGTAAACAAGAAAAAATTAAAGGAAGGGGAAACCCAAAACCCAATTTGCTAATTAAAGGGGGCCCCCGTGAAAATAAAGAAACTAACCCACACGATTATCAAAGATCAAAAGTTGCTGGTCTTTTGAAACAGCGTCTCTTAAAGGGTTTTCCCCCTTTTAGGGCTTCAAGCCGACTAAAAAAAAGTTTCCATAGATTTTTATACGGACCATTGATCTGAGTAGATAC
>NC_051406.1:38617329-38617890 GCF_015228065.2 Penaeus monodon | reverse complement strand
GGGTTGGGTTTTCATATTTATGTATTTCTTGTAAAAGGGAAATGTTAAAAATTTTACACTTTAAAACTTTTTTTCAAACGGTAAAAAAAAAAGTATTAGTTTTTTTTGTGTTAGATTTGATTTTTTTAAAATTCCTTCACAAAAGCTTGCCAGGGGATTAAAAACCTGCGGATTATAAAAATTTGGGGTGTAATTTTCCAGTTACCCAATGAAGCGAGTAAAGCCCCACCTTTTTTTTTTCCCCTTTAAAAAATTTATCAGAATTAACACCCTTGCTTTCATGCGTCTGGAGAAAAAATAAATTAATTATATACAGAGATCTTAAACGCTTCTTTTTTGATTTTTGTCAATATTCCCTTGCCCATAATTACAACCTTTTTAACATCCGGGGACGCCTGTGAGAGATCAGTGGGATGTATTAGCATAAAATTCTTCTTTTGTTGGGGTGGGGGGGGGAGGCCTGAAAAAGGGGCCAAGAGTTTTTTAATTCGGGTAACAATCAAATTTTTGTCTAAAAAGATATGGGGGCCCCATTTCCCCCTAACTCCTTTTATTGAGTTT
>NC_051406.1:38616686-38617306 GCF_015228065.2 Penaeus monodon | reverse complement strand
TACGCAAATACCCCCCTTTTTTCTAAAGCCCACCCCTACTCCCCCTTTAAAAAAAAATAAAAAAATAATATATATTTCCTTGAACATATAGCAAACAAGTTCCCAAGAATACAATAAACATTTCCCTTTTTTTTTTTCTTTTTGTCTTTGGGAAATTTAGAAATCACAAATGGGAAAGGAGTTACCATATAAACTCGCTAGGGCTCGAAACCCCCCCTTTGGCGGGAACAGCAGGGGGGGTGTACATGTCTGGCCAAACCCCCATCATGCCCGACCTTGTTTTGGCCCCATACCCTCGAAAAGCTATCCCTCGGGGAGTCGCTCAGGATTTCACATCCCATTTAATCTTTTCTTCATCATCATTTATCTCTTAAAAATTCTCTCGTGGGGGTTTGAATGAAATAAAGGGGTTTTTTTTTTTATTTTAACCTTTAGGATCAAAGGGGTTTTGTTTGGTGTTTAAAAATGCTTGTATTTAAATTTTTTGATAATTAATTTTAAATTTAAACTTGCAGTTAAAATTTTTAATAACAAATTTATTGACTTTTTCCCTTTTTGAAAAGCCTTTTAAAGGGGAAAAGGGGAATACTAATTAGCTTACTTGTAAGCCTAACATTCAG
>NC_051406.1:38616107-38616619 GCF_015228065.2 Penaeus monodon | reverse complement strand
CCCTCCTGACCCGAGGGCCGTCCCCTTTTTTGACCCACGGTAAAATTATCGACCCAAAAAAAGTGATAAACGGCTTTTTTCTGCAAAACAAAAAAAGAGGGGAGTTGTGCGCATAAGGAAAGGGTTTTGGGCGGGGACTCGTGTTTGGGGGGAAAACCCCAAAAAGCAATTCAGTCAAGGGGCATGTTTTGTTATGGAGGAGATAAATCAATATCTGAAGGGGGTAAAGAAAGTTTTTTTTGGGTGGAAGCCCCAAAAGGGGGTTTTTTTCCCGGGTTTGGATAAAGAAAAATGTTTCTACACAAAAGGGGCTTGGAAATTTTTGGGGGTTTTTATCCACATTACGAGCGAAATTGAGTATTCACACAAAAAAGGGATATTATCATAAGAAACGGATATTGCTTTTGGGTTATGAATATGCAGGAAAATTCATCTACACACAAAAAAAATATATAAATAAAACACATGCAGGCATGCACTACGGGAAAACACACACCCCAATTTATCCTGTA
>NC_051406.1:38615845-38615910 GCF_015228065.2 Penaeus monodon | reverse complement strand
TAGTCAGTTTTTCCCAAAAACCCAAACCCCCAAGATTCACAGTCCCCCAAAAAACCCTTTCACCC
>NC_051406.1:38615522-38615769 GCF_015228065.2 Penaeus monodon | reverse complement strand
AAAAAAAAACCAAAACCCCCCCTGTTTTTCCCCAAAACCCCACCCCCCCTTTCCCCCACATAATACCCCCCCTTCCCCCCGTCCACCACCTTCCCTACAAAAAAAAGAAAAAAAGAGTAAATTGACTTTTTCTTTAGGGGAAGCGATGAGAGATAAAAATCCCGTGTCTTTTCGGCAGCCCGGCCCATTGTTTGCGTGCGTGTGGGGCGATTACTTAATCATACTTTTTAGTGTTTGGGTTTGGGGG
>NC_051406.1:38614928-38615102 GCF_015228065.2 Penaeus monodon | reverse complement strand
TGTCTCTCCATCTATCCTCTATAGTGGTGTGTGTGTGTGGGGTTTTTGGGATTTGTGTAAAATTTTAATATATAAAAGTTTATTATATAAAATATTATATATATATAAAAAATTTTATTATATATTTTTTAATTATAAAATCTATATTTTTAATATATAATATATATATAATAT
>NC_051406.1:38614561-38614632 GCF_015228065.2 Penaeus monodon | reverse complement strand
GGGTGGGGGGTGTGTTTATTGTATATATTTCAGTGTGTGTGTGCTTATTTTATGTATGGGGGTTGTGTGTG
>NC_051406.1:38614116-38614386 GCF_015228065.2 Penaeus monodon | reverse complement strand
GGGTGTGTTTTTGGGGTTTTGGGGTGTTGGGCCGCGCGTGTAGTGTGTGTGTGTGGGGCGCGCAGATTTGCATTTTGTACATTTTAAATCCCTTCTTTTTTTCCACCCCATCTTGATATAAAAATTTTATGTAGTTTTCCCATGGGTTTTTCCCATGTTTTTTGTTGTTTACTCAAAATTTTTGTGCTATTCTCCTCTTTTTCCTTCGTCTTTCTCTACCCCTCTATTTCCCCCCTTTTCTCTACATCCCTTTTTTCTTTCTCAATTTTC
>NC_051406.1:38613868-38614042 GCF_015228065.2 Penaeus monodon | reverse complement strand
ATTACCCCTTTCCCCTTTTCTACCCACTCCCTTTTTCTGTTTTCGCATTTAACTTCGCCCTCACAAAAATTTTTCGAATTTTTTTTGCAATAAAAGGGAAATGGGAGAAAAATAGAAAAAGTTTTTGAATAAATATTTTGGAAAAGCTTCAACACATCATAAATAAATTTTCAG
>NC_051406.1:38613685-38613832 GCF_015228065.2 Penaeus monodon | reverse complement strand
TATCGTTATAAAACCCCCCCCACCCTACACCCCCACCCCACCCACAAAACCACCTACCTGCCTACACACTCCCCACACCCCACCCCCCCACCCTCTCACCCTCTAAACCACCCATCCCCTCTTCCCAAAACCCTCCCCACCCCCCCC
>NC_051406.1:38613319-38613659 GCF_015228065.2 Penaeus monodon | reverse complement strand
CCCCCCAAACCTCCCCAACCCCGCCCACTCTCCCCCTTCCCCCCTTTAAATCGCCCTTAACCTCATCCCCACCTAAGGTTTCAAAATTTTTTACCCCGGCTGTACTCCCCCCTTTCTCCCCCCCCAAAACCCTGTCTAATCCCTCACAAATCTCCGGCTCGCGCAATGTCTATTTTTCTAGGGACATGTGGATAGTAAAAAACCCCCGGCCCTTCTGCTACAAGGACACTGCTTTTTGGTTTTTTTGGTGTGAAAAACCTGCACATGTTACACGGGGAAAATAACATATACACAGGCAAATTCGTGGGTGTGTGGGGTGTGTGTGGTTTTTTTGGTGTTG
>NC_051406.1:38613182-38613249 GCF_015228065.2 Penaeus monodon | reverse complement strand
AAATATGTTCCCACATATGAGTTACAGATGCACTAATATGAATACATCTGCACACCCCAACACCTGC
>NC_051406.1:38612806-38612925 GCF_015228065.2 Penaeus monodon | reverse complement strand
AACAGACATCTAGGGGAAACCCAATAAATTATATAGGGTAAAAAAATTCGAAAAATATATGAAAAACATACGCATATTTTAAAAAACCCCAACATAACCACAAAATACTACAGTGGGAC
>NC_051406.1:38612436-38612769 GCF_015228065.2 Penaeus monodon | reverse complement strand
AATTTTTTTACAGTACTGAAAAAAAAAAAATTTAAAAAAATTTCCACACCCATAATTTTAAGCCCCAAAAACCCGGGAAGCTATCTTTCAAACTCAAACAGAAATTTACCACTTCCAACATGGTTTTGGGAAATCCTCTTGAAACCCTTTTAAATCAAAAAATCGTTTTTTTTCCCAAAACACAAAACCCGGGTTTTTCATGGCCAGACGTTCGCAAAACCCCACAAAGGGATTTTAAAACCCGGGATTCTTGATAGTAGAAACACCCCCCTTTCCCCCTCCTACCCCCTTTAGGGTAGAGATTTGAGATAGAAGTTTTGTAGATATTTTTCG
>NC_051406.1:38611656-38612281 GCF_015228065.2 Penaeus monodon | reverse complement strand
GTGTGGGTGGTTTGTGTCAAAGGGTTAGGAATTTTTTGTTTTCAGGCACACCCCTTTACTTTATTTGTCTGTGTAAAAGTTTTTACGAGAAAAGAAAGATTAAAAAGGGCCTTTTTTAAAAAAATACGAATATGTACAATTTTAGCTTACCCCAAATCGTAAAACAAAACTACAAGAAAATTTACTGGACTTTTTTTAATTTTTGCTTCTGGAAAAAAGCTTTTGACGGGTTTTCCCCTGTTACCCCTAGATTAAAATTTACTTTGGTTAAACAGCTGTAATATCCTTGACAATTTAAATGTCGCTTTCTAAAAAATAATAATAATTTAAAATAAGTTTTTTTTTTTTTTAATGCTTTTGAAATTTTCCATGGGAAAAAAACAACCCAAAAACGTTTTTTATGCTGTTTTTATCGCTGGGGGGGAAAACAGTCTAAAAAAGTAGGGATTTACTGGGAAAAAAAAACCAACACGGGCAAGTCGTAAAGGGGGACCGAAAAATCATGACAAAAAAGGGGGTTTTGTTTTTGAAGGAAATATCAGAAAACCCGTCTACCTGGGGTCAAAATTTTTAAAGGTTTGGTCGGGTACCCCCCCCCCCCCCTTTCTGAGAAAAAGGATGGCCC
>NC_051406.1:38610716-38611074 GCF_015228065.2 Penaeus monodon | reverse complement strand
GTAGATAGATATCTTTTTTCTCTTTTCCTCTACCCCTAGTACCGCAGCTTAAATTTGGGACCATGTGGTCGCTAAACGGTATGCAAAAAGCACCTTCAGGAATCCGGGGGAAGTTTTTGACGGGGGCTGCACTTTGGACAGGGAAACGCGCCCTCGCACTTGTTCAAAAGCCGGCCCCTCCCCCGCAAGCCCGGAAAAGGGCGCCCGGGCGTCGTCGAATTCCTCTGTAGGATAATAGCAAGGGGTTAGGACTTACTGGGGGAGGTTTAAACCTTTTTTTAAAATTTTTTTTTTCCCCCCTTTTTTTTTTAAAAAATAAGGAAAAAAAATTTTTTTTTTTTAAAAAAAAAAAATAAAA
>NC_051406.1:38610093-38610255 GCF_015228065.2 Penaeus monodon | reverse complement strand
AAAACCTTTAAAAAAATATTTAAAAAAAAAAATTTTTATATATTTTTTAAAATATATTATATATAAAATTATATTTTAAAAAAAAAATATATTATATTTATATATATTTTTTTTAAAATATATAATTTTAAAATATATTTTTTTAAAAAAAATTTTATAAAA
>NC_051406.1:38609836-38609977 GCF_015228065.2 Penaeus monodon | reverse complement strand
AAAAAAAGGGGAAAATGGAGGGGGCCCCCGGGGCCCCTGGGGCCCGGGGGGGGGGAAACCCAAAAACCAAAATTTTTTTTTAAAAAAAAAAAATTTTTTTTCCCCCCCCCTTTTTAAAATTTTTTTGGGAAAAAAAAAAAA
>NC_051406.1:38608950-38609432 GCF_015228065.2 Penaeus monodon | reverse complement strand
GGGGGGGGGGGTTTAAAAGGAAAAAAAAACCAAAAAACCATTGGGTTTTCCCCTGAAAGTTGGGGGGGTTTTTTTTTTTTTTGGGGGGGGGTTTTTTTTTTTGTGTTTTTTTTTGGGTTTTTTGTTTGTTTGGGGGTTTTTTTGGTTTGGTTTTGGGGGTTTTTGGGGGTTTTTTTGGGGGGGGGGTGTGTTTTGGGGGTTTTTTTTTTTTTAAATTTTTTGGGGGGGTTTTTGGGGGTTTTTGTTTGGGGTTTTTTTTTGGGTTTTTTTTTTTTTTCCCTTTTTTTTTTTCCCCTTTTTTTTTTTTTTCCCCCCTTTTTTTTGGAAAAGGGGGGAAAAAAATTTTTTTTAAAAATTTTAAAAAAAAAAAGGGAAAAAGGGTTTTAAAAAATTTTTTTCCCAAAAGGAAAAATTTTTTTAAAATTTTTATATAAAAATTTTAAAAAAATATATATATTTTTTTAAAAAAATTTTTATATATT
>NC_051406.1:38608764-38608921 GCF_015228065.2 Penaeus monodon | reverse complement strand
TTTTATTTTAACTATCTTTAATCTCTTAAAAAAAATCTCCCCTTCCCCCTCCTTCCCCTCTACTCTCTTTTTTTTTCTTTAAATCCCCCCACTTCTCTCCCTTGTTCAGGGGGCCTCTCGATAGGGGCCCCAGGTGCCGTTTTCCCTTTTCGACCAC
>NC_051406.1:38607753-38607918 GCF_015228065.2 Penaeus monodon | reverse complement strand
GTTTTTGTCCTTCCCCTCCCTATTGCTTATTCCCCAATTTCTCCCCCCTTTTTCTTACTACCCCCCCTTTCCTCTCTTTTTTTTCTTCTCCTTTTTTTCTCCCCTTGCCTCTCTCATCTCTCTCCTATCCCCTCATTTTCCCCCCACTTCACCCTCCCCATTTGT
>NC_051406.1:38607453-38607636 GCF_015228065.2 Penaeus monodon | reverse complement strand
GTACATAATGGGAGGGTGTGAAGCGGGAAAGAACGGATAGGAGAGAGATGAAAAAGCAGGGGAGAAAAAAAAGGAGAAGAAAAGAAGAGAGGAAAGGGGAAGGTAGTAAGAAAAAGAAGGGGAGAAAGTTGCGAATAAGCAATAGTGGCCCCACGCACGCCCCCAAGCACGACGCCCCACCCG
>NC_051406.1:38605993-38606755 GCF_015228065.2 Penaeus monodon | reverse complement strand
CGTAAGACGATTAAATAAATACAAAGATTGTCATCCATCTTTTAGGCGGTACCCCGTTGCGCACGCGGGGCGAGGGAGAGGAGAGGATTAGGAAGAACAAAACAGTGAGGGGTTCGTGAGGAAAAGAGGACGGCCTCGTGTAATTTCGGAAAAGAAAGTAGTTTACAGTTGTGTGGGAAATAGGGGGACGGGAGTCAGAAGGCGGGGAGAATTTACGAGGATTTCTTGATCTCTGAAAATATTTGAAAAAAAAAACGGCCACAAAAGAAATAAAAAATGAAAATAATATTGTTGAGGGAAATACTAACAACAGGGGGGGTATTTTTTGACAAGAGCTACTCATTTCGGGGGTTTTTTCAGGTTTTGAAAGATTTTTTCTAAATGGTAGTATTTTTATATGATATGAATTGGTTATTATATAGCACATATAGAGGAAATAAATAAAATTGTAAAAGAAGAGTTTTTTAATTAAAACCTTTAAAGGGGTATTTTGGCAAAATAATAACCTTTGGGTCATTTGCTTACTCGTTATTATACGTTTTCCCATTTTTCCAACAAAAAAAAAGGGGTTTGGGTGGCTGTGGTTTCTAGTGATCGTAGCAGCTGTGGTTCCATACTTTACAGTTTAATTTTATACATGTTTACAGCAGTGGGGGTGGTGAGGGTGCTGATTTTCATTTTTTAGTTATTTGGGGATTTTTAGTGCTTTTCTCCAGTTTTTTTTTTCTGCATCAGCGAGTCTCCCAGGGCGCCATGTTTAAT
>NC_051406.1:38605468-38605943 GCF_015228065.2 Penaeus monodon | reverse complement strand
TTAAATATTTTATTTTTTCTCTCTCCCCTATATTTATTGATGTTTTTTTGCATGTTTTTTGTTTAGAATCCATTTTGTTAGGGTTTTTAAAGTTGTGTGCATTTTCTCGTACTTTCTTTTTAAATTATTCTAAACATGTTCCATATTCTCCCCCCCCCCCTTGACGCAGATGGGGTTTCGGAGGGTTTTTTACCGCTAGCACTGGATCTTTGACCACGTAGACGCAACTTCAGGGGTCACGGCGAAGGGCTGCCCAAGCCCTTGGGGTGTGGCCCCGGGGGGGGTGCAGGGGCACGGGTACTTACAAGTGAGGGGCGACGGGGGGCTGGGGATCTGGTTGAGGATAGTTTTCGGTGTTGGTCGGCGGGGGGGACGGGTGACTCATGCCGGGGTTTGAGCTCCTAGCGTAGGGGGGGCATACGGTCGGGATGGGTGGTGCCACTAGGGGAGAGTTTTTGCCATTTGCACCTGGGGG
>NC_051406.1:38605061-38605351 GCF_015228065.2 Penaeus monodon | reverse complement strand
CCCTCCCGGGAAATCGCTCTACAACATTGTGCCTCTTTGGGAGGGGGGGGTCCCAATGCTGCAGACAATATTGTCGAAAAGGAGGAAAAAAGGGCCTAGTTCCGAGAGCGATCTATCGGAGATTCTAAAAAGTTTTTTTCAAAACCTTTTCCCGGGATCGGGTGTTTAGACGTTTAGTCTAGGCAAAGCTGCGGGCTTGACCATGAAAAGGGGGCCTCAAAATTTGGATTTGGGTTTTGGGGAAGGGGATGCCCAAAGGGGGAGCTTTAGGACGACTCGGATGGGATAAT
>NC_051406.1:38604592-38604708 GCF_015228065.2 Penaeus monodon | reverse complement strand
CTTAGATGAATTTTTGTTGGAGATTTTTGGGAAGAAAATTAAGAGTAGTGCTAGTAGGGCTAAAAAGGGGCCCAAATCTTAAACTAAAATTATCATGGGGGTTTTTTTTCAATTTT
>NC_051406.1:38603872-38604126 GCF_015228065.2 Penaeus monodon | reverse complement strand
TTGGTCAATCGTACCATTCTTTTGGTTTATCCGGTTGGGGTCCATTGGACCATCGGTCTTTGTGGCATTATTCACTGTAAGGAAAATCAACCTGGTGGCTAGGGGCCCATGTTGTGGAACAACCTGCTGATATTGATGGTTCTCTTGCTAGATCACGGGGAGTGGGGGGCCCCAAAAGATTTAAATATGGTCCGGAGCGTTGATAATGTCCATAAAAACATGAAGGGGGGATAAGATCTTTGGGGTATGCCCCG
>NC_051406.1:38598130-38600037 GCF_015228065.2 Penaeus monodon | reverse complement strand
TTTTATATAGGGTTTAAAATATTTTTAAAATTTTTAATTTTAATTATTTATATATAAAGTTAATATATATTATAAATAGAAAAATTAGTATTTTAATATATAATATTTTATTTAATTTTTGTATTTATTATTTAAAAAAAAAAAATTTTAATATTTTAAAAAAATTTTTTAATAAATTGAAAAAATATAAAAAATTTATTTTTAATTTTTAATTTTTTTATAAAAAAATTTTTTTTTTAAAATTTAAATTTTTTAAAAAAATTTTAATTAAAAATTTATATAATTTATATAATATAATTAAATATATTTAATTTTTTTAAATTTTAATTTAATTAAAAATTTATTTTTTTATTTTATATTATTTATAATTATTTTTTTTAAATTTTATATATGTTTATATATATATTGTTATATAATATATATATATATATATATATATAAAATATTAATAATATATTATAATATTTTCTATATATAAAATATATTAATATATAATAATATATAAAATTTAAAAAAATTTTATTTTAATAATTAAATTTTAAAAAAATAAAAATTATAAATATATAATATGTATTTTAATATATATATATATAAATTATATAAAATATAATCAATATATATGGGGAAAAAATTTAATATTATAATTTATAAAAAAAATATTTATAAAAAATTTAAAAAAATATATAAAAATTATATATAATTATAAAAAATAATATATTTATTTTATATTAATTAATATATTTTTAATATATTATATATAATTATATTTAATTATATATATTATAAAATTTAAATATTTAAAAAATATATTATTATATTTATATTTTTATATATAATTAAATATATTTAATATAATATATAATTTTTAATATATATATATATAAGGATAAAAATATATTTATATATATATATATAATATATATTTAAATATTTATAAAATATATTTTAAAAATTTTTTAAAAAATTTATAAAATTTAATATTTATATATATAGTGAAATTATATATTATATAATATATATAATATATATTTAATATATATGTTTTATATATATATTTATATTTTAAAATATATATATATAATAATTATAAATATATTTTTTATATATATATATATATTTTTTAATATATATTATATAATAATAAAAAAAAAAATTATATTATATATTTTATATATATATAAATATATTAATATATATATATATTTTTAAATATATATATTTTTTAAAATTTTTATTTTAAATATATATAATAATATAATAATATATATAATATACAAATATATAATTTAGAAATAATATAAATAATATAAAATATATATAGTATATATATATAGAAAAGTTTATATTATAATTATATTAGGTATATATATATAGATAATTTTATTTTATATAATATAATGTGTTATATATATTTAAAAATTATATAATATATTATATATAAATAAGGTATATATTGGAATTTTATTTTTAATAATTTTATATATATTTTAATATATATATATATTTATAAAATTAAAAATTTTATAAATATATATATGTGTAATATATATATATTTTTTTAATAATATAAAATAGGTATATAATGTTATATATAAAATTATTTATTATATTTATATTAATTTTTTGGTTTTTTTATATATATAAAAATTTATTAATTTTTATAAGAATTTTTTATATATTTATATTTTAAAATATTATAATTTTTTATATTGGTTAAAAGTTTTAAAATAATATTTTTTAAATTAAAAATTGTTATATTTATAATTTTTTTTTTTGTTTAAAATATTTAAAAAATTTTTTAATTTTTTTTAAATATTTTTTTAATTTTTTTAATTTTTTTTTTTTTTTATATGTTATATTATATATTATATTTTAAAATATAATATTATAAAATTTAAAAAATTAAT
>NC_051406.1:38597438-38597882 GCF_015228065.2 Penaeus monodon | reverse complement strand
AAAAAAAAAAAAAAATATATAATATAATATAATATATTATAAAATTATATAAAATATATATTAATATATATGTGTTTTTTTTAAAATAATATTTTAAAATCTATATATAATATATATATATATTTTTATATATATTTATTATATAAAATTTTATAATATATTTATATATATATATTATAATATAAAAATTTTTAAAATATATAAAATTATATATATATATATATATATTTATATTTATTTTATATATATATTTTAATTATATATATTTTTTTTTAAAATATATATATATATATTGTTATATATATAAAATTTTGAAAAATATATAAAAATATATATATTGTTTATAATTATTTATAATATAATATATATATATTAAAAATTTTGTATAAAGGATAATATAATTAGGAATTTAAAATATTTATATATTATAGTTATTATAAATTG
>NC_051406.1:38596859-38597378 GCF_015228065.2 Penaeus monodon | reverse complement strand
TTTTTATATATTAATAAAAGGATATATATTTTATATATATTATTGGATAAAATTTTAAGGGGAAAGAGAGTTATATATAAAGGGGAAAAAAAATTTTATATAAATAAAATTTATTAAAATATAAATATGGATATAAAAATTATATATATATAAAGTTGATATAATAATATATATATAATATAATATGGGTTAAGGATAAATAAGTATATATAATTTTGGGAATATAATTATATATATATAATATAAATGAAAAATAATAATATAGTATATAATAAATTATTAAATAATAATAGAAATATAAAAATAATATAAATAATATAATATAATAATTAATAAAATATATATAAATATAATAAGTTATAAAATAAAATAAGATTTTAATAGTATATAATATTATAATATTTTAAGAAAATTATAATATATATATAATTTTTTAATAATAATATAGATATAAATTATATAGATAAAGTTATAAAAATTATAATATATATATAATAATAAATTTATTAATAAATAGGA
>NC_051406.1:38596663-38596782 GCF_015228065.2 Penaeus monodon | reverse complement strand
TAATAATTAATTTAAAATTTTAATATATTGTATATATTAATTTAATAAAATATATTTATAAATTATATTTATTATTATATTTTTTAAAATATTATATTTTGTATAAATATAGTATTAAA
>NC_051406.1:38595438-38595981 GCF_015228065.2 Penaeus monodon | reverse complement strand
GAGTACAAAAGTTGCTTTAATATTATTGTAAAGAATCTTTTTGTTGTATGCTTTGTGTGTAGAGGGGATGTCTATATGTATAGAAATTTTTTTACGTTACCTAAGGTGGTGAAATGTGGAGGGTAACGCTTCTCCATTTACTTTTTAAAGCGGCAATGGTCCCTTTTACAATTAGCATCTAGGACCGCTGTGGCGTTATACCTTCCCAGCTATATTGTGTCTCGTTCTTAACGTTAATAGCTGGATTTGGGGTTATGGAAAGGCCATAGCTGCCATTTACCAAAAACGCGGTGTACCAGTTTTTAATGTTTAAACCTGTATGAAAAAATGAAGTCCACAGGCAAGACTCAAGGGGGACCCCAAGGGCACTAAGTCAGGGGTAAATTTTCCAAATTTTAACATATTAGCTCAGGATTTAGCTAGGGTTCCGGCGCTGCCCCGGCGACCAAGACAGCTCAGGCATTCCTGGTCCTTGTATCCATTACCAAGTATACCACCGAAACCCAGCTTCGTCTTTTATTGGCGCATTTGTTGCCCTTGATA
>NC_051406.1:38595354-38595421 GCF_015228065.2 Penaeus monodon | reverse complement strand
ATCAAATATTTTATTAATAACCCAATCGGTGTACCATGCAATGCCCACTATAAGTTCATTTAAGGCC
>NC_051406.1:38591173-38594528 GCF_015228065.2 Penaeus monodon | reverse complement strand
TCCAGTGCATCAAAATATCTGCATTCAACATGATACAAAATGAAAGGATTGGGTTAACTTTTCAGTACTAATAGAATGTGTAAAATTTAGTGTGGGGTGTTCTTGAAAATGGGGACAATTGCAAATTCTTTTCAGATTCCTCTCTTGTCATTTACATTTCATTGTAAGCACACACCTTTATTTCTTTTTGTAAAGTAATATTTGTTTTCAGATGTGGTCAGGAAATCATCCCAGAAATCACCTATGGCCCTACTTGACAGGCGTGACGAACAGAAAAGGATGGTCATGGAGTGCACCTAATCCAAACCTGTACCTTCCCCTGCAACTGTTGCTTAGGGACTCGTCATTGGAGGAAGAGGATACGATACCTCCAAAGACAGAGGGTAATGCCAATTACCCTGTACTCCAAAGGACACAAGGCGGTGATAGTTTCTCTGTACCCCCAAGGTCAGAGAGTTGTAGCAGTTTCCCTTTACCACCAAGAACGCAGGATAGTGGCATTTACCCTGTACTCCCCCAAACACAAGGCAGTGTCAGTTACCGTATACCCCCTAGGCAGCATGGTAGTGCCAATTACCCTCTATCCCCAAGGAATCAGGGTAATGCCAGTTACCCTATACCTCCAAGGACACAGGGTAGTGCCCGTTATCCTGTACCACCAAGGATGCAGGATAGTGCCAGTTATCCTGTACCACCAAGGATACAGGATATTGCCAGTTATCCTGTACCACCAAGTATGCAGGGTAGTACCAGTTTCCCTGTGCCCCCAAGGATGCAGGGTGGTGCCAGTTTCCCTGTACCCCCAAGGACACAGGGTAGTGCCAGTTTCCTGTACCCAAGGACCAGGGTATGCAGTTTCCCTGTACCCCCAAGGACACAGGGTAGTGCCAGTTTTCCTGTAACCCCAAGGATACAGGATAGTCTCTATTTCCCTGTATCCCCAAGGACACAGGGAAGCATCAGATACCCTGTACCTCCAGGTTCCCAAAATAGTGTCAGTTTTCCTGTACCACCAAGACCTCAAGACAGTATCAGTTACCCAGTACCTCCAAGCCCCCTGGATAGCGTGAACTACCCTGAACCTTCAAAGCCTCCAGATAGTGTCAGTTACCCTTTACCGCAAAGACCAAAAGATAGTATCAGTTACACTATACCTCCAAGAACAGAGAGTAATACCAGCCATCCTGTCAGTTCGCCATACACAATGCCTGAAATGGTAAGTTATGGCCACTGTTCCGGATATCGAACCAGAGGACGCAATGTGCATAATTTGGTACCTATTAAGAAAGAAGAGCCTACCCTTGACGAACAGTTTAAAGAAGATGCAGCAGTTTTCAAGAAAGACTCACAGTATTGTGAACAAACTAGCGATGTAAAACCTCCCCTCATACAGCATTGTGACCCACCTACCGATGTAAAATCTCCTATAATCAAAACGGAAAACTTTCTCCAAGAAGACATCCCGGTTAAGAATGTAAAAATTGAAACTGCTGAAGATACTGCTAGTGATGATGTGCATGATTGCAGTTTTTCAGACCAGGCGAATGTGAGAGCCTTCATAAAGGAGGAGTTTGCAGATAGAGGGGAATTTATACTTGAAGATTCGTTCTTGAAGACCTCTATTGGTGAAGCTGTCTGTGTCCAGAATGTACAGCTCGAAGAAGACCTGAAACCCAAAGATGTTGTTATGAGACAAGAGGAAATTAAAGTACAAACAGGTAAACCATTCTTTAAGAAAATAGTTTGTTGTTACTCTTCAGTTAACCAAATATTTATCTTGGGTTCATAATTCCTTTCTTTACAGGTAGGCTTGATCAGCTATCAGATGAAAATCTTAATCAGACTAAGCATACAGGAGGTAAAAATGGAGCAGTCATACAACGTGAATCAAAGAAGTGCAGAATGCAGCGGTTATTTGGCAAGACTGATTCTCCGCCTAGACGTTCAAAAGTGTTTAGCACAAGAACTAAAATAATTAAGTGTAAAAGGTGTCGTCTAGGTCGCAATGATATGAAAGACCTACCAAAGGCACGCCCTCTCAACCAAGAGATAGCAACATGTTCCTATGTGATGCTGGATGAGCTGGTCGACGAATGTCCTCTTGGCCATCTCCTGGATCCTAGTATTGCTTCAATCAATTTGAAATCTGGGCTTGTGACTGTTTACTGCTCCAAATGTGATGTTACCGTTTATATGAAAAATTCCATTATTCCAAAAGTAAAATGAATCAATTCTAGAAGTGTGAATGTTTTCAAATTTTATGAGATGTAAGGATTTGCATTTAGAAGTTTTACTTATCTCGATGTAATGCCCTTCCTATACTTTTGTACAAAAAACAAACTTCATAGAAATATATGAAAAAATGTATATATGTAAATATTGTGTTGTAATTAAGACAGTTATTCTTGATTTTTTTTTTACATTTAAATTACACATTATATAAATTATCGATCATACCGTGTTACAGAAAGCTTTTGAGGTTAATAACTTAATAATCATCATTTTCAATTTCACACGCCAAGAAGCAAATTGAATTGATGGATTGGATTGCGAGTTGGCAATTACTGTACAGAAGGCTTTGTTTAGATTCTACAAATTATCTACTCTTCATTGTTAAAATACATACCTTATGTGTATGTACGATTGAAATTACTATGTAAAACTGTTGATAGGTAAGTATGGTGAGCAAAACTAGGATAATGCATTTTCCATGTATATCCATGTATCATATTTTGTATATCAAAACCTATGGCATTGTATCACCTCATCATCATGAATGCTGCATTGAAATTGTAAGAGTTGTCAACTTTGTCATCCTACAGAAAATGATACACAGCTAAGAAAGAAACAATGAAAAATTTCCTTTATTCATCTAGTGAGAAAGACTCGGAAGGATGAGTGATGCAGTATTCAAATGTGCAGTTAATGATAAAGAAAATCCCTAAGATAGTAGTAATAATGGGGTAGAAGTACTAGTTGCAAAATTGAGGCGTAATCATCTTAGACGAAAACGAATACAAAAGCTCTATCACGTCATTAAATGCTTGAACTTTAAGCATCCAATTTTATATAAAATTTTGTAGAGCTGAGAATTGCCCACCAAACTCTTGCTCATTCATGCAGCTAACAAAGGCATGTAGAACTGAAGAAAGCCAAGTAATAACAAACTATAATCTTCAAGTCTGTATGATAAAGCAGTGTCTATGGAAAACAAGTAAGGTTGTATGTTGATGGATGGAGTTATTGCATATGTATATGGTCTAAACAGCTGGAGCTTAAACCGGTTTACAAGATGGTGTAACGTTGCTGCTAGTCATGCAAAGTTGAATATAAACCCTATGGGGAGGCATTGTTG
>NC_051406.1:38590031-38590658 GCF_015228065.2 Penaeus monodon | reverse complement strand
TATTCCCACCCGTTTAGACTCTTTCGTGAATGAACCAATTATTATGCTACATAATACTTCACTCTTGTGATCCTTATCGTATACCATGGTTATCCTATTACACACATCTCTTGCTCCAGTACAGCTTTGACAAGATCTGTGTAGTACAACAAAGTCCTATCACTGCTTCTTTAACATATTTTCTTTCTTAGCATGGTTAGTAGATCAGGCAGTGCATGATGGCTAGGTTTGTTGGGTATAATTCTCTTGTCCATACTGGCCATTACCTCAGTTAGTGGCATGGGCCTTTTGAAGGTTTTCCGTGTTTTACCCACTTGTGACTTCTAGAGCATTAACACACATACACACAAAAAAACTACAAATTATATTTGCTATGACATTTTCAAAAATGTCAAATAATAACCAGAATGAAGTGGTGAACATTGAGGTTTGAGCTAATCATTATGAAAGTATAACCAAAATCTAATAACTGTTTACCATGTAATGAACTGTTCACCATGTTGAACTGTTCTCGTGCATACACATTCTGTAAACAAGGAAATGTTTGAAGTGACATTGACAAACTGGTGATTTTGGTGAACTTTCTCCTGGACTGCAAATTGATGAGGTTTAAAAGCATGTACTCCT
>NC_051406.1:38588619-38589650 GCF_015228065.2 Penaeus monodon | reverse complement strand
CATGTCTATATGAGTGGTCTTGATTAGCTGACATGCCAGAAAAGGGGGCTCAAGAGGGGAAAATTTTCGGGCTAAACGTAATTTTCCCCTAAAAAAACGGGTTAAAATCATTATTTTGCCATAGACGTCACATGGGCATGCCCACCTATCAAGCACACAGTCTGATCATGCCATTAAAGGCCTGTCCAGACGAGCGGGCGTGTCCGACGGGTTGCGCGGTTGGCGGGAAAATCGCCTATTTCCCAAAGAATTTGTCCAAGGGGGCGAGTTGATGCATGGGCGTGTGTGCTCGACGACATCACTTGTGTGTGACAAGCATTACCAAGAAGAAAACATCGTTTAACATGATAATTGTTTTGTGTGGTCGAAGATAAAAGAACAAAATACTTCGGGAAAACTACAACATGGTCATGAGCAAGATTTCAGAAAATATTTGAGAATGGTAAAAAGCACTTTATTTTACTAGAAAGGGAAAAAAAAAAAAGATAAAACAGGAAAAACGAACAATAAACTCGTTTAACCCGGGCACGCCTGGGTTTTCGCTCGTGGCGCTCGGAAAATTTGACGGTTTTCCCTTTAAAATCTCCCCATTAAAGGTAGCCCCTCGTCAGAACGGCCTTACTGCCAATTGATCAGAATGATTTTAAAGGACCCATCCACCTGATCAAGCTCTGCCCGACGTTGTTCGGTAATATGACATGCCCATGGTCGAGCAAAATCACCAGATATGGCCGTCTGCCAGCTAGTATGACCGTCCTTTGCCGGACATGGGTAAGCAACCTTACATAAGAACCCATATGTGTAAAAACTAAGCAGGCAAAGTCCTTCAGGGTCAGTTCACTCGTGGCAGGGGCCTAGGACTGTCCCCTGGGGGGGGCAGTACCTATAAAAGCAAAAGTGTTCCAAAACAAGTGCATTTTAAAAGGGCGTAGGGAGAGCGTCACAAGAAAGGGGAAACACTGGAAACCGTCAATATAAACCTCTTTTTTTCCCAAACAAGAAATGAATGCACGTAACATATAAAGGGCGTT
>NC_051406.1:38588088-38588212 GCF_015228065.2 Penaeus monodon | reverse complement strand
TCGTTTTAAATTTTTATTTCCGCTAAGACGAATTAACCTTAAAAAAAAAACAAAATATATATATTTTTTCAAATTGGGTAGTTAGCAAGTCTAAAACTTGAACGTTTTAACACTGATACTGCCT
>NC_051406.1:38587809-38588032 GCF_015228065.2 Penaeus monodon | reverse complement strand
GTGACCTCATCTCCTAAAATTGCTGAGCGAACCCCTAAAAAGTCGAAATTAAAAGACAATGCTGTCATAACAGTACTGAGAAAATCTAGCAAATGGCTCATTTCTAAGATCTCTCCCCGGAGCTAACGGATTTGAAGTTACTGGACTTTAAAAACGTTTCTCTCCCCGTATCTATTAACTCCTTAAAAATGAGGAAAAATTTTGGGAAAATAGTAAAAGGGGG
>NC_051406.1:38586825-38587366 GCF_015228065.2 Penaeus monodon | reverse complement strand
GGCCTTAATGAACTTATAGTGGGCATTGCATGGTACACCGATTGGGTTATTAATAAAATATTTGATGCACACACACACACATATCAAGGGCAACAAATGCGCCAATAAAAGACGAAGCTGGGTTTCGGTGGTATACTTGGTAATGGATACAAGGACCAGGAATGCCTGAGCTGTCTTGGTCGCCGGGGCAGCGCCGGAACCCTAGCTAAATCCTGAGCTAATATGTTCAAATTGGTAAATCTGAGCCTGACTTCAGCTGACCACTTGCGAAGTCGACCTTGAGTCTTCGCCTGTGTGACATTCATTTATTCATACAGGTTTAAACAGTTATAACTGGTACACCGCGTTTTTGGTAGAAGTGGCAGCTATGGGCCTCTTCCATAACGCCAAATCCAGCTATTAACGTTTAAGAACGAGATCACAATATAACTGGGAAGGTGATAACGCCACAGCTGGTCCTAGATGCTAATTGTATAAAGGTACCATTGCCAGCTTTAAAAAGTAAACTGGAGAAGCGTTACACCTCCACATTTCACCACCA
>NC_051406.1:38583076-38583196 GCF_015228065.2 Penaeus monodon | reverse complement strand
AACTATGGCCACCTAGCCACCAGGTTTGATCTTTCCTTACTAGTGAATAAATGCCACAAAGACCGATGGTCCGAATGGACCTCAACCGGATAATCCAAAAGAATGGTACGATTGACTCAA
>NC_051406.1:38581211-38582123 GCF_015228065.2 Penaeus monodon | reverse complement strand
ATTATCCCATCCCAGTCGTCCTAATGCTCCCCCTTGGTCAAGTCCTCTACCACAAGCAGCCACCACTCCAAGATTTTGGAGGCCTCCTTGTCTATGGTCAAGCGACTGCAGTCTTCTGCGCTAGACTCAATCGTCTAAGCACCCGATCCGTGCAAGAGTATACGAACAAGACTTTCTAGAATCTCCGATAGATCGCTCATCGGAACTAGGCCTTTCTTACCTGCCGTTGCGACAATATTGTCTGCAGCAGTTGGCACCCGCCCCTCCAACGAGGACACAATGTTGTAGAGCGATTTCCGGTAGGGAAAAAAAAAAAAAAATACACAGCTGCCTTTCTCAAAACGTAGCCGACCCTAATGCATGTGCAGTTAGTTAACCAAGAAAGAACCGAAACACGAAAAAAAATATATAAAAAATAAAACCCCGAGGTGCAAATGGCAACACTACTCCGCCCTAGTGGCACCACCGCATCCCGACCGTGATGCCCCGCCTAGCCGCATAGTGTCAGACTCAACCCAGGCATGACGTCACCAGTCACGCCGCCGACCAACACCGAAAACTATCCTCAACCAGATACCCCAGCCACCCGTCGCCCGTCACTTGTAAGTCACCCGTGCCCATGCACCCAACCCGGAGCCACACCCAAGGTCTTGGTGCAGCCGTTCGCCCAGTGACCGCTGAAGTTGTGTCTACGTGGTCAAAGATCAGCAGTGCTAGCGGTAAACAACCCTCCGAACCACACTCTGCAGCTCAAGGGGGAGGGGGAGAATATTGGAACATGTTGAGAAATAATTAAAATGAAAGATTACGAGAAAATGCACACAACTTAAATGCCATATACAACATGGTATTCATAAACAAAATACTATGCAAATTAAACTATCAATAAATATAGGAGAGAGAAAAATAATA
>NC_051406.1:38581038-38581159 GCF_015228065.2 Penaeus monodon | reverse complement strand
ATTAAAACATGGCGCCCTGGGAGACCCGCAGATGCAGAACAAACAAAACTGGAGAATAAGCACATAAAAATCCCTCAAAATAACGTGGAAAACTGAAAATCAGCACCATCACCACCACCAC
>NC_051406.1:38580810-38580898 GCF_015228065.2 Penaeus monodon | reverse complement strand
GGTTATTATTGTGCCAAACTAACCTTGAAGGTTAACTTAAAAAGCTCTTGCTTTTACAATTTTTATTTATATTCCCTCTATATGTGCT
>NC_051406.1:38580650-38580774 GCF_015228065.2 Penaeus monodon | reverse complement strand
TACCATTTAAGAAAAAATACTTTCAAATCCTGAAAACCCTTAAATAGACGTAGCTCTGTCAACAAATACCCCACACCTAGTTGTTAGTATTTCCCTCAACAACTATTATTTTCATTTTTCGTTT
>NC_051406.1:38576046-38579225 GCF_015228065.2 Penaeus monodon | reverse complement strand
AAAAATGGCCCAAATTCGTTCCATTGTTTAAGTCGGAGGCGTCGCGTAATTTACGAAAGTTTGTGCTTTAGATTCTATTCACGTTTTCTATGGTGTTTTAACAACAAGTTCGAAGTGTCATCTTCATGATTTACCAATTCCATGGCGGCTGGCTGGAGAAAAGAGAGGAGGAACAGTCTCTTCAGCAATATCGTCGCACCCATGGGTAAGTAAGCTATTATTATTCCTTTTATTGATGTTATGAAACACATTTATGGTGTGCAACTGATTAAGGTGAAGTTAATCAAGTGACACGTGTTCTGAAATATTTAAAAGCTATGTTTATGACAGATCAGGAACACATCCTTTTAGATGGAACAAATTTGTTCCCTTCGTGCTGGAGCATGCTAGTGAGTAAGCGAAAATGTACATCTTACTAATTTAAACATATTTCTCGGGAAGACAGATTTACATCGTGATTATCATGTATTGGAAAACATTTCAACTGGAAATTGATTATGTTATCGAATAATTTAACTAAAAATACTTTGATGAAAATTTAAGTTAAATGCCCGACTGTAGTTTCATTGATGATTTTCTTTGCTCTATACGTAGTACAATACATTGGCATTAACACAAGATCTTTATCATACTGTTTTTGATGATGTTAATGGAAGTTATATTTCATATGTTTAAGGTTGATTATTAATTTAACGTAATTATTATGTAATCATACTGGGTAAAATATTGATATTGCTTATGGAGTTACATGACAATATGTATAGAACTTAAGAAAAACTTTTTATATGACTAATACGAAATAGATATTAATTATTTGACTAACAATTTATTTTTATTTCAGAAGAATACCAGCGACTGCTGGCAGAATTTAGTAATTCTGATTTGAGCAGCATATCTGATGATGATGATGACTGGCCTTCATCTCCACTTCGGCGCAGAGAACTCTTTCATGAACTATGTGCCAACACTGAGAGTTCAGCATCTGAGTCTGATGAAGAGAACAACAGAGATGGAAATGTTACCACCAGGTCCCCTGAAGTTACAAGTAGCACTGCAGCTGCCCAGACTGGACCCAGCAGAAATCTCAATACTAGTGGATGTCATCATTTCAGGAGAAATATAAACTTCAATCACAGATTTACTGTAGATGTTGATAATAATTTTCAGGGAACTAATTTTCAATCCACAGTTCTCTCCCCTGTAGATTATTTCATGGCTTACCTCTCACCTGAAATTTTAGATGCAATGACTCTAGAAACACAGAAAAAGTACATGTCCAAAAAAGGAAAGCCATTATCACTAACAGTAGATCAAATGAAAAAGTTTATAGGAATAAATTTCCTTATGTCAGTGTTAAAATTCCCTAGAATTAAAATGTACTGGCAAAAGAAAACAAGGATTTCTGTTATAGCTGATGCCATGAGTCATGACATGTTTTCAGTAATCATAGCTTCTCTGAAAGTCTTTGATGAGAGTCTGTTGAATGCAGCACAGAGGAAATCAGACAGATTTCATAAGATAAGACCACTCATAGATTGTGTTCGTTCACGCTGTTTGGAGTTAGACAGACCTCAGTATGTCTCAGTTGATGAAATGATCATTCCATTTACAGGCAGAACACACCTTAAGCAATTTACACCTCGGAAACCAAACCCACATGGCCTAAAGATCTTTGTTTTAGCTAGTAGTGATGGCCAAGTCCTAGATTTTGAGTTTTTTCAGGGTAAGGAAGACTTGCTTTTGAATGTACAAAGAACTGGACTTCATCTTCCAGAGTGGGGTACCCTTAAGATAGGAGAAGCTGCAGTCCTAAGATTTGTAAAGTCAGTCAGTAGAGGTACTAGTTTCTTCTTTGATAGGTTTTTTACTACACCTAAGCTCTTAGAAATTCTCTCATCATTAGGAATGGGAGCTACAGGGACAATGAAGAAGAACCTTGTGCCAAAACAGTGTCGATTGAAGACAGAGAATCAGTTAAAGAGATCCGGCAGAGGTTCCTCTGACTGTGCAGTGAGAGATGATTCTGCTTTTTGTATAACTGTATGGTTTGACAAAAAAAACATCATCTTAGCATCTAATGAACATAGTATTCAGCCAGTATCTACTTGTCAGAGGTGGTGTAAAAGAGAAAAACGCCACTTAGAAGTGGAACGTCCTAGGGTTGTTGAGCTATACAACTCAAAGATGGGGGGCGTTGATATTATTGATCAGGTCATTAGCTGTTACTGAAGTGCAACACGTTCTGCAAAATTTACTGTTCGAGCAATGTTGCATCTTTTGGACCTCTCTTGCGCAAATGCATGGTTAGAGTACAGAAAAGATTGTGAAAAAAGCAGTTCTGTTACCATGGACAGTATGGATTTTAAATTGGAAATAGTTTATTCTTTGATTTCTGAAGAAGTTCTAAATGATGACAACAGTGAGTCTGAGATTTCAGAGGAGCATGATGACATTTCTAGAAAAAGAACAAGGCCCCTTCCCATTGCTGCAAAGCGTACTAACAGTGCATGCCATATGCCTGATGCATTACCCCCTTATGCTTCTAGAATGAGATGTCGATATCCAGGGTGCAATGGGAGGACCAAGTTTTCATGCAAAAGTTGCAAAGCTTTTCTTTGTCTTTCATATGAAAGAAATTGTTATTCTCTTTTCCATTTGCCCTGAAATATTTGATGATTAGGTTTACAAATTAAAATGTTTCTGTTAATGAAGAAATTTGAAATAGAACTTACTTTTTCTCACTAAGAAAGAAAAAAAGGTTTTGTATCTTTTCAGTAAGTAAAGATTATGGTATGCAGATATGCAGAGCTGATGAATATGTCCTCATTTTTATTTAGGTACACTGCAGTCAAAGTAATGAATGTTACTTAAATGTTTGTTTTCATGAAAAATGCCTTGCAATGAAGTTGAATAAGAATAAATATACCTGGAATTATCAAATTTATGTTTTTTCTGAAAGTTATAATACATATATTGTGAATTTACACAGTTGTTTCATTGCGATTTCTGTTTTTTGTCTAAACTTTTATTTCACGTACATGCTAGAGCCCCGATGGACCAAATTTGGGCCAAAATTTAAAGGTCAATATCTCTAGAACTACTCATGATACACATCTAAAAATATGCATGTAGCCTTTTTAGGCCACGACAAATCCGCTGTCATAATATCATAAAAATCT
>NC_051406.1:38575598-38575689 GCF_015228065.2 Penaeus monodon | reverse complement strand
TCTAAGTCCAATTTCTCTTCCTTTTTATGAAGAGGAGACATTTCCGGCGTGGCAGACAGTTTCCTTTTGTTCTTTATTCTTTGCCTTTGTC
>NC_051406.1:38573477-38574900 GCF_015228065.2 Penaeus monodon | reverse complement strand
GGTTCAGTTTCCTGTCTCATCATGGTCACATAGTATTGACGATTTTATTTATATACTGGCTTATCCACATCCGCATGACGATGTTGGTAACAGATAGATTGGGGGAATAATCATAATACCAGAGTGTGGATGGGCGGGGAGGTTAAACCAGGGGGGAAAATTGGCCATAGATGAAGGTTGTTCGTGTGGGGTTGGTCAAACCAGGGTCAGGAAGGGGGGGGGGGATTCCTGACAATACCAGGATGTAAATGGGGGGGGGGGGGATTCCTGACAATACCAGGAGGTAGGTGGGGGGGGGATTCCTGACAATACCAGGAGGTAGGTGGGGGGGGGGGATTCCTGACAATACCAGGAGGTAGGGTGGGGGGGGGATTCCTGACAATACCAGGAGGTAGGTGGGGGGGGGGGATTCCTGACAATACCAGGAGGTAGGTGGGGGGGGGATTCCTGACAATACCAGGAGGTAGGTGGGGGGGGTATTCCTGGCAATACCAGGAGGTAGGTGGGGGGGGGGGTATTCCTGACAATACCAGGAGGTAGGTGGGGGGGGGGATTCCTGACAATACCAGGAGGTAGGTGGGGGGAGGGGGCTCTCAACAATACCAAGAAGGTGGGGGTCCTGACAAACCAGGTGGTTGATGGGGGGGGGGGGTATCTTGACAATGCAAAGTTTTGTGTGTATTTTACTGTATATTTTGCGGCCTGTATCGTAGTGCAATATACAATATTTGTCCAATAAACCATCTTCCGAAGCATTTTTTTGAAATTCATTCTCACTACTAACCTATGTCGCCACATCTCTTATCATCTCTGAAGCATAAAAAAAAATCAAATATACAATAGCGAGGAATTTCAGAAAGATTTACATTATAAACACATAAGGCTAAGGTCTCTTATCAATTCATGATTTATACATAGATCACCATGGCATTATGAAGACCGGAGTTACACGTAGTTACACATGGTATGCAATGAGGTGCTGGTATGCAGGTGAAATATTTATTGACAACTTAGTGACTATGCACTTGTGACATCACAATAAACGACATTCACATGTGGGTTAATACAACAGTAACAAGGCCAATGAAATTAAATTGCAGCTTGTCAGCTTCCACTTATAATCATGGCAATGCATAAAAAAAAATTAAATGACAAAATACTTTACCGTCTTTCGCTCTGTTGAGACTTCAGACATTGCCAGGACAAGTGGTAGAACCAACTTCCGTCTCCTTTGAGGGTGCCTTGAGGGATAGGTTTCCCCGGCCTCGGTTTCACACCTACTGAAAAGGTCCAAAGAAAAAATAGGATGTGGAGTAGGTGTACTGATCATGTCTCGATTCCAGCTTTCTGAAGAACCGGCTTGTTATACCTCTGGTGCGGTATTCGCAAAAGGGCGATGACTGTATGATTTGCGCTTTGATAG
>NC_051406.1:38572995-38573060 GCF_015228065.2 Penaeus monodon | reverse complement strand
CTGTACATTGTAGCTTTGTTATTACTGCATCAAGTGTGTAGGCGCTTGGTGTCATTTGTATTTTT
>NC_051406.1:38572779-38572960 GCF_015228065.2 Penaeus monodon | reverse complement strand
GTCTATCTGGTACAATTGATTATCTTTGTGTCTTTGACTTGGCAAATTTGAATAGGACTGCCATCGAAAATGGCAGTCTTTGTCTAAGACTCGGCAAAGTTTTAGGGCAAGTGTAAAAGTGTCCCACGCTCATAAGGACTGTAATTAAGACTACAGTGGTTGGGGGTGAAGCTCCAGGTAA
>NC_051406.1:38572186-38572627 GCF_015228065.2 Penaeus monodon | reverse complement strand
GGGGTCAAACATTTTGTCGTTTTGTCGCTGTCCTCTTCCCCTTACTCATACTAACATTTTACAGGAATCCCTCTGGTGGTTCTTTGAAATGTTTCCATTCCAGCCTTCTTGAATCCCATTATCCCTAAGCCAGGGATTCGCAAACTTTTAAACTTTTTATCGACTCCTCTAAAAGTTAATATGAATTGTAATAGTAGTTGAAATGTACTATGCTGAAAAGGAAAGAGCAGCCATTATTATGTTTACTACACACAATTCCCAACTTCAAATCACAATAAGCAGTTCACGGACAACACTTATGCATGCCGAGTGTTTTGAACTACTGGCTTTCCTGTATGGAGAGAGACTGGAATGGAGCATACGCTTGCTCAATCAGTATGGGACACAGACAAGAGTTTCGAGATGATAAGGGGGGGAAAGTTTGATTGAAGATATACTAGT
>NC_051406.1:38568964-38571920 GCF_015228065.2 Penaeus monodon | reverse complement strand
GGCAAATACATTATATTGACTTCAATGTCCACTGCTGGATCATCTGAATTTTCAAGCTCAATAAGTGAGGCTATCAAGATTTCCCACGTTTTTCTGAAAACTGAATTTTGTTTTATACCCAGGTGCACTCTACAAGCGGTTTATATTAAAACTGTTTATCAAATTACTAATATATGCTTAAGTGAATCATTAAATAACACAAGAGTACAAATCTAAGAAAATGAAAAAGGGGATAGGCCATCACTTTTAAACCACACATCAACTTTAAACCACTCATATTTTAATACCCACTTATATTTATGGACTTCTATAAGGTTTTATAATCCTGCATGACTTGGTGTACATTTTTTTTATGCCTACATCTAAAATAAAGCTTTCTGCTGATGAATGTAATTTTGCAGCATAAACGTTACAATCATGCACAGGGAATTATAATATATTAGCTTTCTTTACATCCAACACTTGTTTTGACATGTGTGCCATAACAATTTGCAAAGTAAACAGCTTTTTTTTTTAATCTTTACATTACCACACACCAATTGCCTAGCAACTAGAATGCGACAGTATCAGTAAGTAATCATCAATCAAATGAAAATATTTTACTTCAATATTCTGAAAATATACATGGCATCAACCGTTTTCAGCATTTACACCGGTCTGGCATTAGCAAATCCATCCAAAATAAAAGATAAAGTGGTACCATTTGCTGTCTGTTCTAAGTATCCTATGACTAGTCAATATCAGTCTTATCAAAATGACAGAAACCAGTCAGTGAAGTCGGCGTCCCCTCGCCGTCAGCCCTTCACTTCCGCAGCCAGCGTCCCCTCGCCGTCAGCCCTTCACTTCCGCAGCCAGCGTCCCCTCGCCGTCAGCCCTTCACTTCCGCAGCCAGCGTCCCCTCGCCGTCAGCCCTTCACTTCCGCAGCCAGCGTCCCCTCGCCGTCAGCCCTTCACTTCCGCAGCCAGCGTCCCCTCGCCGTCAGCCCTTCACTTCCGCAGCCAGCGTCCCCTCGCCGTCAGCCCTTCACTTCCGCAGCCAGCGTCCCCTCGCCGTCAGCCCTTCACTTCCGCAGCCAGCGTCCCCTCGCCGTCAGCCCTTCACTTCCGCAGCCAGCGTCCCCTCGCCGTCAGCCCTTCACTTCCGCAGCCAGCGTCCCCTCGCCGTCAGCCCTTCACTTCCTCAAACAGCGTCCCCTCGCCGTCAGCCCTTCACTTCCGCAAACAGCGTCCCCTCGCCGTCAGCCCTTCACTTCCTCAAACAGCGTCCCCTCGCCGTCAGCCCTTCACTTCCTCAAACAGCGTCCCCTCGCCGTCAGCCCTTCACTTCCTCAAACAGCGTCCCCTCGCCGTCAGCCCTTCACTTCCTCAAACAGCGTCCCCTCGCCGTCAGCCCTTCACTTCCTCAAACAGCGTTCCCTCGCCGTCAGCCCTTCACTTCCTCTAACAGCGTCCCCTCGCCGTCAGCCCTTCACTTCCTCAAACAGCGTCCCCTCGCCGTCAGCCCTTCACTTCCTCAAACAGCGTCCCCTCGCCGTCAGCCCTTCACTTCCTCAAACAGCGTCCCCTCGCCGTCAGCCCTTCACTTCCTCAAACAGCGTCCCCTCGCCGTCAGCCCTTCACTTCCTCAAACAGCGTCCCCTCGCCGTCAGCCCTTCACTTCCTCAAACAGCGTCCCCTCGCCGTCAGCCCTTCACTTCCTCAAACAGCGTCCCCTCGCCGTCAGCCCTTCACTTCCTCAAACAGCGTCCCCTCGCCGTCAGCCCTTCACTTCCTCAAACAGCGTCCCCTCGCCGTCAGCCCTTCACTTCCGCAGCCAGCGTCCCCTCGCCGTCAGCCCTTCACTTCCGCAGCCAGCGTCCCCTCGCCGTCAGCCCTTCACTTCCGCAAACAGCGTCCCCTCGCCGTCAGCCCTTCACTTCCGCAAACAGCGTCCCCTCGCCGTCAGCCCTTCACTTCCGCAAACAGCGTCCCTCGCCGCCAGCCCTTCACTTCCTCAAACAGCGTCCCCTCGCCGTCAGCCCTTCACTTCCTCAAACAGCGTCCCCTCGCCGTCAGCCCTTCACTTCCTCAAACAGCGTCCCCTCGCCGTCAGCCCTTCACATCCGCAAACAGCGTCCCCTCGCCGTCAGCCCTTCACTTCCTCAAACAGCGTCCCCTCGCCGTCAGCCCGTCAATCAACGTTCCCACGCCATCACTGCGTCCAAAAGCGGCACTGTCGGACTGTTAACATTCACCATACCAACATTCAAACACGGTGACAGCTTATAAGATAGATTGGATATGTGAAGGAAAATGGTGATCAGTTGTTAATTATCAAACACAAACAATTACAATCACTGATGCTCAAAAGTCGAGGAAAAAAAGTACCTATCCACTTGCAGACTCCATCTCAGAAAGGCTCCCTACTGTGCGGCAAGTCACAATGGGTAGTAAAGGAGAGTAAAGAATGGAAGTATTGGTACTATGGACTATTTTTTTTTTTCTTTTTTCAATCAGGTCCTATAGTTTTCCATTTTATTCAGGCCCATGAGTTAAAAAGAGTTTATTTATTCAGTTTTGGTAATTTTTAATGTTCCATTACTCTTTGTATGTTGTAAAGCCTTTAAATGATGGTATGGAATATCTAGAATCAATTTTACTGACGCCACTATTGAATGTCATGGAGACCGATCTGTTTCTCTATAGTAACCCCCCTTACGAGTAGAATAATGTGCAGAGGCCATTTGTATCAATAAATTTTGTGCAAGTTTCCCTAACCTTATCTGTTGTTCGTTGATTTCCCTAACTCGATATCAGGCAAGTTCATAGCAAATATATCCACAATACAGTCTGGTCATGCTCTGCGCAATGTATATGAGAAAGTTTAGACAAATGCATGCTCAAATGAACGAGCATGTCCGTTTGCCTAAATAGTAGCCACGTGTGAAGATGACGTTAGAAGCAGGGAACAGTTAAT
>NC_051406.1:38566587-38568903 GCF_015228065.2 Penaeus monodon | reverse complement strand
AGCAGAGAAAGGATAGCCAAACAGGATTGGCAGATAACCGCCACTTCGGACATTATCTTCACTTAGTCAAGTTATATCTGCCATAGTCCAGTAGGAACTTAGGAACTTTCTCACTAGGCTAAGTGCACATTGACATCATGACGTCTTTCATAATCTATGCAAAGGAGAAATTATATTTCACTCAAACAAAATATTAATGTTAGGGTATTGTAGTAAAAAACAGACGAACAAGAGGCTGTTCCTTGATACTGCCATAACCCATAAAAGCTACATTCAAAATCCTTAGGGCAACATGATAACCCCTTTTGATTATGCCCTTGTGCAAATGAATACAAATATCAAAATAATGCTTAAAATAAAACTATTAAAGCATCACAATACCTTCTCAATGATAAAAGATTAAGACTGATTTATAAAGAAACTAAGAGCAATTTATGTATGGTGCATTATACAGTTTATATTCCAGCAATAGTCGAGTGTAATAGCAAAACAAAGCATTTTGCGAACAGACTGTTACAACAAAACACAAACCTCCTGAAACAAGTATATAGGAGTTTCCCCACAGTGTTCACTTGTCAAGTATGTATGGCTCGGCTTTTTAAGATGCTCATAAACTGGTAAGTACTCACCTAGTTCTCTTCTAGGTTATTATTATATTTTTATATTTTTAAGAAATGCATTTCCTGAGAAGGTACAAAATTTGCCACTGCTATGGATCAAAACTCTTCCCATTTAGCCGTTCTCGATATCACCTTCCAGTACATTAGGAATTATACGACGATTAAGCAGGATTTGCGTTGTCAGCAAAACCATCAGAAAGGAGTTTGATATTTCCTTGTTTTCCCGAGTTTGATCGCGGTGCAATAGGAGTCTTGCGTGGCATACAATGTCTCTGAAGGGAAGCATTGGAGGACGAACTTGTTTCAAGTTTTGGTTGAATTTCGTTGTTTCAGGTTAGGTCCTCATTTATACCAATCGCATATGAAACCGATTATAGATTACATCAATATAAAGCTTGTATATCAAAAGGCCATTGTGAAAAATGGAGCTTTTGCTAATCAAGAGTAGCATCAACACTGCTTGAAGTCATATTGCTGCTACCTTGACTTTCAAGAGTTGCACTAAAACATTTTCATAGTGTGTCACTGGTATGAAACTAGTGCTGGACTTTTAAGCACATGAATTCCAATACTTTCGTGAACATCAACACATCAGCGTCCCAGAGTTTGTAGTACGAAGTTTTGTTTAAAGATATTTATTTTATATGAATAACTCCTTTTCGACACAAAACCGTGATCTTCACAAAATTGCTCCCGAGTCATTAAGTGGCATTGTACTTTGCACTGTAAAGAGGCTTGTAATACTGCATTAGTAGTCATGTTGACTTTTAGAGTCACGCAGTTCAGCTTCATGTTTCTCTAGAACAGTCATCAGAAGTATCCTGGCATGGTAGCACCGATTATATTCGTATGAAGACATGTTGTAGGAGCCTTCATGGTACACCATTTTATCTCCCTATTTTAACGTCGTCATGCCTGTTGTACTTTCTGTAAATTTGTCAATTCCTGATCCTTTCCAAGACACAGAGTCTGGAGTATCCATACCTATGTTTTACCACAAAAGTACGGTAGCCTTTTCACTTTCAAGCAGTAGAGCCAGAGACAAGTCAGTGTAAATAAACCTTTGATGCTGGGTACATATTCACCGTTTTTATTTTCCCAGATACATGATTTCACAAGTGTTTATTCACCTAGTCACCTGAAACTATGCAACATTATCAATTTACCTCATTCCTTGATTTCTTTCCGAAAACTCAAGAAATAGGATAAACGATAAGGTAGGCCTAGCTACCGACACTTTGAACTATACGTAGTAAAATATAAATGATAAATAAAATGGTTGGCCTGTATACATATACACCCTCCTGGCGTGAATCCATTAAGTATTTATG
Organism: Penaeus monodon; assembly: GCF_015228065.2. NCBI lineage: Eukaryota > Metazoa > Arthropoda > Malacostraca > Decapoda > Penaeidae > Penaeus > Penaeus monodon. Next base: position 38,566,952 of record NC_051406.1, on the reverse strand, counting down.
CAATAACAAAATGAATCGAAATATACAGTAATGCAAATGGACAGGCAATGTATGCCAGTTATAGTATATCATATTTGGCATACATCGCCCACTGACTTAATTTAGACAATTATTATAACATCTATAAATATGAACTACTGCATGCCTTTCCAATAAAGAACCAGAATATAAAATGCTAACAGATTCATACATTAATTGATCTTGTTCCTATATGAATTAGTCTATTACACTATTGTATAAAAACACGTTACAAGTTTTCTTTACTCTTTTTAAACTAATTGTTATTACGTAATTAAAACGAAAAGGCGATCGTCATGACAGTTCTTGCGGAATTGCAGGCATCGAACAACCAAAACAACGATAGA
>NC_051406.1:38566043-38566343 GCF_015228065.2 Penaeus monodon | reverse complement strand
TCAAATCACGAAGGCTATAAAGCGAATTATCAAATTACAAGTACCACTAAAACCAGTGTTTTTTGTAAACATCTTATCCGGAAATCCTTAAATATCTGAAATGGATATTCACATTTGCAACTTTAACTATTTAGTCCCAAAATACTTCTGGAAGTATTGGTAAACCACCCATTTCGCCGCAGTAGCAGCCGACAGCCTAAATACTTGTCAAAGGATTTTTTTTTTATAACAATGTAACTGCTACTTCAAATTCCTTTAAACGATCTAACTGCTAAGCTAGGGGTCCTTATAATCTACAGA
>NC_051406.1:38564758-38566022 GCF_015228065.2 Penaeus monodon | reverse complement strand
GAAGATCGACAAACTAATCGACCGCGAATCGACAAACTAATCAACCACGAATCGACAAACTAATCAACCACGAATCGACAAACTAATCAACCACGATCAGTCTAACTAGTGTAATTGCAAATTAAATAATCAAGAGATTGTGTGAGAGTTTTTCTATTTTCCGGTGGAAATCTGAAGCCAGAAGTTAAGTAATACACTGTATATTTTTACGTTTTACTAGATTAGACCCGCGCAATAGCAAATTAAGATGTGACTGGTCGTGGTTACTCATACACGTGAAAATGGGTCTTAACATACAATAACTCGCAGGAAATTAGCCGTCGTGCATGCGTGTGGAACTGTCGAATGCAACTTACTGCCACAATCTGCACTGCCATTTCGGTTCCCTTGAAAAACTTTGTATCCCTGTCCTTTGTTCTGAATAACCTTAGATGCTTGAGGAAGGGTGTATTCACAATAAAAATTCGAATTATAAAGAGGCTTTGAAATAATTAGCGTCAATTACAGTTAAATTATTGTTTTCAGAACAAAATATGCAATCGACTCTTATCGTGTTCAATAATTCCTGCATTTTCCCGTAAATGAAGGCTTGCTTGATTTCCATGTACCGAGTTACGATTAGGACTAATTTGACGACGATGTTTTCCCCAAGTTAGCAGTATTATCCCTCCCCCCCGCACACACACGCACAAATTTAAGAGACCAGTTTTTTTGTGGGGTGGGGCGGGGTGGGGGGCTAGAATAATATTCATAATACGGATTTTATGCACGATGCGATCACAGTTGCCTCCTCGCCCAACTGCACCAAAGGTCAAGACCGAGCTTAGACTATTTTTATATTTGATGTAAACATCCTGAGTACATCGTCGATATATATGGCGTGCACTTAACAAAATAACATGTAGCGATCATCGTTTATGTTAGACCTTTCGATAACTATTGGTTACCGTCTACTGACGAACTGATGGCCTAGACCTTCGACTACACGATTTTACTGCTTACATACCCGTTAACATTTACTATCACTGAATTCACTTAAAGCTTAAGGAAAGGGAAGTATTTTCTAGCTTATCACACTATTCAATAAGTTAGGGTTCATATATAGGTTGTAGCAACTTTAACTTCAAACTAACAACACAACTTTCTACTTCACTAAAACATTTCCGACCTTTTTCTTTCAAAAAAAAAAAGACTTGTAGTCTTAGGTTTTTCACTTGTTTCCCAACTAATGCTAGTCATCGTCTTTCTATTAAACAAATGTTTG
>NC_051406.1:38563861-38564435 GCF_015228065.2 Penaeus monodon | reverse complement strand
AATTTTAGTTGTCATTTACTTTCCGTTACCGGCGACCAACTTTCGTCCGTTAAAACTAGTTTCTTGCCAGATCATGGCATTACCATATTACAACATATATTTAGACATCTTTCTACAACAACGCGAAGTTGCATAGATCACAAAATTGTCCGTCGATACATTATATAAACAAAGATCAGAGCTCGCTGCTTCGAGTTCCAGGCGACACACTATTCGGTCAAGATTCACTGGACGAAGCTTTGAAAAAAACAACTACGTGTTGATAAACAACATTTGCCGCATGAGTGAGGTTTTAGCTACCAAATGAGTGTCGAGCGAGAGATAATAAACACACAAGCAGACAATGTACTCAGAAGTGGCCTTACCTGATTTATATCAGCGGTAATGGAAACTAGAGACGAAACAACTAGTTCAGTTCCTTGCTTCGTTTTGTAACTAAATGAGATGGAGTTCGGTCTACCCAAACATGTAAAGTTTGAGTGCTTCGGCATCGTCTCTGGCAACTACCGGAAACTATCGTACGACACACACCCTAAAGCACCGAACAGTCGAATGTATAATTGTGTCTGTCTAA
>NC_051406.1:38562854-38563068 GCF_015228065.2 Penaeus monodon | reverse complement strand
ACAAGTGGAGGCAATATCAAACTGAGCAAATAGAAACACGACCTTACCCTTGACGCCATGTAGGAAACGCCCTTCCCTGCTCAAGTGCCATCTCCGCCCGTGCTCTTTCTTAAATACTTAAATACTAAACTACTAGGTTTTATTTTGTGATTATTAAAAGAATTCTCCTTTAGTTGTTACTTTTTTTGTGAATGTATTTAGTGCTCTTAATTGT
>NC_051406.1:38561248-38561667 GCF_015228065.2 Penaeus monodon | reverse complement strand
GACAATAACAGATTCAATATATGAAACAATAAAAGAATTGATGAAAACCTACCCGTTTACACAATTCTCATTAACATATTGACATAATTTGTAATTCTATTCACACAAACAATCTCTAATGCATATATACTCAGATACTGATGACATACGAAAACCATACAGTCCGGGTATATGTCATAAAAGGATGTTTTTTTACTGCATCAAGTCACATCATCATCACCAGTGCGTTGCTACTTTCGTGGTAACGTTGCACTCCCAACAGCAAACAAGACTTTGCAACGTAAAGTGAAAAAGTATTAATGAGCATGTTGCTTCGTCTGCGAGTTGGAAATGAGCGCAGTCATGCATGCACTGCATGAATGTAAGCCCATTCGAATGCTTAGAAGGCCAAGCCATGCAATATTTATCTCTCGTTTTAG
>NC_051406.1:38559361-38559927 GCF_015228065.2 Penaeus monodon | reverse complement strand
AGTATACAGTTTTTGATTGCTGCACTGAAGATAGGTTTTGATGAAGAAAGATATGTAAGGAAAAACTGCTGTTAGCACTATATTGGTACTGTTGTTTGTTAAATTAAAACGTTTTGCCTATTTATTTACGAAACAGTAGGTAGAAAAATAACAATGTTACCGCTCACTTGTTCGTTTTCTATGAGTCTATAATTTAATATGCGTAACTATTATATTTTAGTCCTGCTTTGATTTGCAATCCCCATCAAAGCAAATCCTCATCATCCTCATCACACGCCTGCATTAACTAGACAACCAATGGGCAATGAGCTTCTACATCAACGTACTTCCATATTTATTTATCAACCGGTAAACATACAGCAATAGATTCTAAAGAGCAATGATGAAAACGCTTCCTCATTAATCCTACACAGTATATGTTAGTGTCAAGCACTGTGGTGTTGGTTGGGGAATGGCATTACCCTCGTAAGTAAGCGGTAATATGGTTTCCCGGAACAGAAGGTCGAGAAAAGGTCAAGTGAGGACGGGCGAACTTTGGGTCAGGTGAGGTTGCTAGAGATGCAGAG
>NC_051406.1:38557471-38558804 GCF_015228065.2 Penaeus monodon | reverse complement strand
TGGGGGAGGGGGAGGGGGAGCAATCCAGCAACAAGTCGGTAGTACTAACTCCCAGATTTTGTCCAATTCCCACGGATAAACTGAGCTCCTGACATGCAAAATGATACAAGCCTTTGAATATACGGTGAGCACGTGACTTTAATCAAGTGATAAATGGCGTGTACTTAGACTTTAATTTTGAGATTGACATTGCTCAGCCTAGCAAACCTCTCCAAACCGACCACTATCCAGCTGTCATTTTTGCCCGGGAGCTTCTTTGCTTGCAACTACCACCTCTATGTCCATAAGTATTAGTGTCCATTACCGTATCCATTACATTTCCAATATAGACAACGTTGATCTCAATGCCGCCATGAAATAAGACCTAAAATGAGTGCCTCTGTCAATCACAACACCTTAACGACCACGCCTCCTGACTCCACACACGTTCGCTTGTAGAAGCCGATGTAACAGCAGTTAGCACAATGGCTGTCAATTGCCGAGCTACGGGGCATGCAACGTGCAAAATTGAACCGCATGAAAGATACACTGATTGAAAACAGCAGTCGAGGACGATAGAATATCACAATTACACTTAGAATTAGCAAAAATATCGTTTGAAATGGCACAGTTGATGCAAAACATTGCATCACCAGAGAGTGCAATTAACATATAACGCTCCTTGGGTTCACGCTGTGAAGCTGATTTTAGCGATTAATATACCTATAACCCTATATATAGGAGACTTAGTTTATATTGATACTGATGGTGTAGGCGTGCAATGCATTTGACTAAACAATAAGTAGCACTCTAACGCATCTTATAAGATGATATATGCATCACTAAACCCTAGTTTTACTGTACATGATATACACTGTACGAAAAAGTATGTAGTATGTAGTATGTCGAATAGCTTTTACCAGACTCCGGGTGTATGGCCATAGTTTGGCAGTGGAAACGGGCCGTTGGAACCGGCGGGGCCAGAGGCACCTTCCCTTGGAGGAGCGGCTGTGCCCGTGGTGCCATGCAAACAGAATTACACGTGGTAGAATCGTGTCCTCTCACCCAGCTATTGCGAGACAGGTACCACTTTAGGTCATGGCAACAGTTAGTGGCGAAAAAAATTGATAATGTAGCAAAAAAATAGTTACGAAATCTTATTAGCGTACGCATAATCCTCGTGGAAATGTACAGTATATTAGTATCAGAATTAAAATCAAACTTGATTTTATCTTACTACTCGTTTAACATTACTATATTTATGCTCTTAAAGTGTGGTCGCTCAATAATTGTTGATACTGACGATTTTCAGTTCATTATCTATATCAGAAGTTCTTTGATTGTCTTTTTAATT
>NC_051406.1:38555178-38557408 GCF_015228065.2 Penaeus monodon | reverse complement strand
TTGTCTTTAGTGTGTAACTTTTACAATTTGGTGTTTGGTTTCTTAGTATTATTGCATGTTCGTTAATATAAAATAGTGAAAGTTACTCATGAAAAGCACCCTGGAAATACACACGTTTCGTTATTACGAACTTTTTGACGTTCTCCCCTCTAAACTTTAACCATGATCTCTTTGTCATTAGCCAAGCATCGACTTTTTCTTTGAAATATTGCTTCCCTCCGACTTCAATAGTCTGAACGTTTAGTAGTTTATGAACTACTAAACGTAGTTCATAAACAGATTAAGCTGACTCGTGGTACGCAGTTATTATAAAAAGCCCATTTCTATTGTGTTCGTCATTTCACTGGAAATTGTGCAACCGTATAACTAGGTTTTGAAAGTAATCTGCCATTTTTATTTTAGTGTTCAATGCGAGACGCGGACTTAATTTGTCAATATTTTTTCCTTTTACTTTTTGATAGTACATTTTCATTGCTATATTATCCATCTTCTCAAATATTTATAATATTTTAGCCTGCTTGAGCGCTTCATTTTTTTTTTTTTTTTCGTCCGATTTTCTTGATCATGATTTTATTTTTTATGCGTTATGCAAACGATCGGTCTTTACAAGCCTTCATATACTCTAGTTTCTCTGAAGTTAGCATCATCAGCTCATTTTATAACTATTTATAGGCAACTATAAATGGTTATAATGGCTATATAAGCATCGTTAAATTAGATTTATTTGTTATCCTGAAATGCCTCACAAATCAAAGGTTTAGAAGAGGTACTTTACTTTTTATCACCAAAGCTCAATATGACATTTATTTGAAAGTATTTATCGTAATTTGGACTTTTTTAATACCAGTTAGTAATGCGGGCTTGCACGCAGTTATACACTGGAGTGAAACTATCATGTTTTATTGATATACAAGAATATAGTATCCAAGTGTTGAGTTGGCTTTGGGTCAGCCGTCTCTTTACATATTACTCCTGTGGTAGATAGCGTAGCAGTCGATACACAACATGACTCCACATGTCGAGCACACCATGGCCGTCTTCTTGCCTCTCTTGGGACAGAACCCCCCGCACCATCCCATCTTCCTCAAACCATTGCTGTAAAGATTTAAGGGCACGGGCAGATGGTCATTCCAAAATTGCGCTTTTCCCGTGCTGGTGGATTTCGCAGTAGGAGTGGCAGAAGCTTCATTTTTAACATAAGTTTCGAAGTGAAGCTTTTTGTATGGAAGCGGCGATGCTGAGACCGAAGAGCTACTCGAAGAGGGCGTCGTAGGAATACCCTCATGGCGCGGAGACGAAATGAAGTTGTACGGATCGCACTCAACATCTCTGGATGCTCCTGTAGGTGTAGCGCAAGCAGGAGGCATTGGCTGCAACACTGCAGCCCTTGTGGAACTCCACCCGGACACCTGAATAGTATTAGGTCTGATGAGGTTTACAGGAACCGGATTGTACTCTGTAGGAGTCACAGCCCCTGGAGAGACCTGTTGAGAGTAGCTGCTGCGATATGCCAGAGGTTCAAATTCTTTGCTGTCTTGAGCAGCACCTGCGCAACTCGTCACGCTATCGTCCGTTGACGAGCACTGCAACGTGATGCCATTCTTAGCGGGTCCTCCAGGCGGCAAGACGGAAGAACAGACTTGGGGCAGTTGATAACCTCGGCTGTCAGGGTAGGATTGGGTGTAGGGAGAAGAGGAAAAATGAGGATAGGAGGTGGGAGACACGCGGGTAAGGGTGTTGGGTGAGGGACGAAAGCGCTTCAGTGGTGGGAAGGAAGTATGGATAGTCGAGGAAGGATGGGATTCTGCGGCAGGTGACGAGTAGATAGGATGATTGTGAGGGATGGAAGATGATGGGTAATACCAAGGAGTGCAGGAGGCTGGAGATTCGGCCGAAGGAGCGTGCCAAGAAGACAGGTGTCTGCCTTGATCAAAATAAAGGCCCTCATTGTCGCCGAGTGAAGTAGACGGACAAAGAACTTGGTTGATATCTTGGCCAATCGAAGCTGATGAACAGCGTAAGGGACGTGCCAAAGCATGTTCATTTCCCTGCGCAGCCGGCGGAGCTGGTGTTGGAGAGAGAGCAGGACGCTCCGGAGACCTACTGAAGAAAGTCGATATAAAACTGGGCAGCTCTGCGGGTTCCATGGTGACTGCAGTTCGTCGAGTGAGGCTGACGTTGTCACGCTGCAATATATACACATTCGTCTTACGAGGAACATGGGATACTA
>NC_051406.1:38554060-38554130 GCF_015228065.2 Penaeus monodon | reverse complement strand
CCCAATAAATTAGGGAGAATAAGGGAGATTATTGGAGTGTAATACTTTTTGCAGGGATGGACATAAACGC
>NC_051406.1:38552857-38553023 GCF_015228065.2 Penaeus monodon | reverse complement strand
TTGTAACGGACACATACCGGTAAATCATAGCTTTAACAATATATTCTATTCACTCTCTTGTAAAGGGGCAATAAGCACGGAAAGATAATAGCAAACTAGTATGTAACATTATCACTGTGTTTTCTCAAGGAAGGATTAAGGGTCCCTGATGTGTACATTCAGAAAT
>NC_051406.1:38552156-38552693 GCF_015228065.2 Penaeus monodon | reverse complement strand
TATTGAGCTCTAGTGTCAGTCGCTCACATGTTAAGGACAGCTGCTAAATTTGCTTAGCAGAACAGAATATTCTGCAACTTGTATTAGTATATATAGCGAGATAGCTAAAGTGAACGCATTCAGAGGTAAAGGAATTACTATTTAACAATAACAGGAAATAGACTACCTAAATGCGGATTCTAGAAACGAATGAGTTTATTATGATACAAAGAATAATCCAAGAACGATTATTGGAACATAAAAAATAAGCTAACAATATCAACGGAGTATATAGAAGATAAAAATGGTTAGTAATGGAATATTTAACAGTATTAATCATAATCGAATAAGCACTCTGAATAATGTTAGAATAATAATGGGCAATAATTTGATAGAAAACGGTTGTGTATCTAAAGGATATATTAATACAGAAGAGATAAAGGCACCAAAGCAATGCAACGACATTAGGATGTGAGAAGATGATGAAGCAAGATGAGCCAGTAAGTGCCGGGCAGACTTAGTGCAGACGTTCCCAAAGAGGGGTCAGCATGGCGTGGA
>NC_051406.1:38550875-38551585 GCF_015228065.2 Penaeus monodon | reverse complement strand
AACATCCCAATACTAATATGAGGCCAAGGTATAGCTATGATGGGACAATTTCGAAGCTAGCTGTTTGCGCACTAGAGTAGAGGGACTCGAGCATTGGTTCGGATAATTCAAGTGGAAGTAAAACGTGTCACCAGAAATATTTGTTGGTTTATTTTCATACATTTCACTTGTTTACTAAACATCATAATAATATGTATGTACTGACTGAAATCTGAAACTATTTTATAGTGATATACATAAGTTATTACAGAGAATACAGTAATATAGAGAATACAGTATTCGTCTTTATATATAATGAAACCACTTAGCATTTCTATATAATGCAGATACAAAAAAGTGTACCATAATCTAAACATACAACACATTATATAAAAGAAATGTACACAATAGCTTTCCTTAAAGCTCATACAAAGACTGCATCACAGAAAACGGACCCCAGTTTGCAGGGACACTTAACCATTCCATCTTAGTTCAGCTTCTCTGCCAAGAACTTGATACTAATATCATGAATATAAGCGTTATCGAGGCGTGCATAGTCTGCGGCGGTGTTGACACTCTGGCCGAGGAGATTGACCGGTGGGCGGCGGTCAAATGGAAAGCCCATGGCCCGGGTGTCAGGATACTTGGCGTCCTGAATCCCGCAGAAGGATACCCCGTTGGCACATCGTCGGGTAGCTTCCTGGACCACCTGTAGAAGGGTAAGGAATGTG
>NC_051406.1:38549837-38550075 GCF_015228065.2 Penaeus monodon | reverse complement strand
CCATCCGCTAATGTAATTCATGTATACATTTATACTCATCAGTCAAAGTCGACTACTTGATAGTAGATAATATCAATAAATACCTTATCTTGGGCATAGTCCGTGAGCATGAAGAACAGCTGGAATGCCATACCCTCAGGGCGACCGCGGGGGAGAAGCATGTGCTGTGGCCACCCGCACCCGCAGAAGTTGAAGGGCGTGGCCGCTGGAGATGCTGTAAAGAGAGATTTAGGCGTAA
>NC_051406.1:38548636-38549757 GCF_015228065.2 Penaeus monodon | reverse complement strand
TACATAACCCCAAAAAGGTCACCTGGATCGATGTTGGAAGTTCTCAAGGTCCCTAAAGGTCAGTTCCTCGGTGTTTGTTATGGACGAGTCCTTCGAAGACCTCACGACGTGGTTACTCCCCGGCTTTACTGAAAGGTCAAGAAAAAAGGAATAAGCAGTTTAGTGATTGCTTGACGGATTAAGAAATGTTTTTTTACAAGACTTTCAATTAAATTATAGGTGGAGTTATAGATGGGATGTTTTAAGAGTTAATAAAAGTTACGGAATAAGGATTGGTTTTGTAAGATTTACTAATTACGGAATGAGATTCAGTTCTATAAGACTTGATAGAAAGTCAGAGCACAAGACAGCTTTATTTGACTTCATATTCACGAAATGAGACTTGATCTTATTAGACGATAATAATCATGGAATTATGGTTAATTCCATAGGACAATAATAAGTTCGTAATAAGACTTAATAATCATTGCTATCAGTATGTAGAACTTTAATCACTAAAGCGAATTTAAGAATGACCCTTATCTTACAGGAAACGGTGAATTTGTCCATCTCGGCCCACAGGATGCGTTGTTCCATGAAGGTCATTTCCTGGCTTCGAGCGTTGAACTTCGGGGCCAAGAACACCCTGACTGTAACGTCCTTTATCCCTTTTCCACTGTTGCTCACCTGCGGAGAATAGACATGGTAGAGGGGAAGTTTAGAGAGGGAAAGGATATAAGGATGAATATAAGGGAAATGGGAACGAGTGGGAGGAGAGAGGTCAATGGGAAGAACTGATTTTTAGGATAGAAAAGTTTCGGGCTTAATTTACTTTACACGCAAGGAATGAAGCTTAGGTAATAGATGCATGAGATGAAATCACTCCTACAAATGCCATTCATATCCGTGACCTGAAAATACACATCTGTCACCTCATTCCACCTTAAAAAAGTCACTCAACATCTTGTACCCAATGTTACTGACCTTAGTGACCCCAGCTGTATTACCTTAGTTTCAACCTATGTGACCTTAGTATGCTTTCTTGATTATGCAATATCTCACATGCAATTGAAATAACATCACAAACCCAGTATGCACCAAACTCCAACTTCAACACGCCAAAAGTATCTCGAAAACGGTCA
>NC_051406.1:38548032-38548571 GCF_015228065.2 Penaeus monodon | reverse complement strand
ACGAGAACTTAAGACGTCTCTAAGTCTGACCTGCAAGTGGTAATTGAACGGCTCGTGGTCGAGGTGGGTGAGGCGCACCATGACAGACCGCCCGTTGAAGTCCAGGCCGCGACTGGCTTCGAAGAGCCGGGTGTTCCAGCCTGTGTGAAGGATGTTGGCCTCGTTGTTCCTGACGACGCCCGCGCGCTCGATCTTCACGCCCGAAAGATTAAGCTGGAAGAGGGGGGGGTGTAATTTTATATATATGTATATAAAGAAAATTATATGTTTTTTTTTCGATCTGTGGGGATATATAAATAGGATATTCGTTGTTTCTTCATTCTGAGGGGGATACATAAAAAGTATATTATTTTCTCAAATTCTGCGAGGATTTGTAAATAGGGTATTGTTTTTTTTTTCAATTCCGCGAGGATATATGAAAAGCATATCCGTTTTTTTTTAACTACGCGTGGATATATGGAAAGTATTTTCTTAACTCTGCAGAGATCTGTAAAAAGGGTATTCATTTTATGTCATCCTGCAGGAACATAACAAAAAAA
>NC_051406.1:38547686-38547938 GCF_015228065.2 Penaeus monodon | reverse complement strand
TTCACAACCTCGTCAACCTAACCTGCCAAGTAAGCCTGAGGTTCTCGAGAGATCAGGAAGAGAACTCACCTCCTCTTCAGTGTATGGTCTCTGCATTAATTTGTACTCTTGGAAGGTGTCATCCACGAACTTGTGCCAGCGGTAGAACACTGGGTCCCTCATGGCGGTCGAGGTGTCACCCATCACGGCCATGTCCTCCTGGAAAAATCATAGTTGAGATTTTGGTGTTAGATGTTTTGATTTAGAGGTGGA
>NC_051406.1:38547257-38547468 GCF_015228065.2 Penaeus monodon | reverse complement strand
CCCACCTCAGAATAACATTACCTTATGGGCGAAGTCGGGGTCATGCGAGAAAGCTATGAGGACGTGACCCATGTTGTGGAGGTCACCGTAGTAAGGGAAATTCACACTGATATTTGAATCGGCCTCCAGAGCGTCGCCGAGGATGTCGATGCCTCGCTTGCCGGATGTGACGTCATCGGAGAGCATCACCCGTTCCCCTTGGCGCTGGAAA
>NC_051406.1:38545884-38546020 GCF_015228065.2 Penaeus monodon | reverse complement strand
TGGCCTTAGGTTATTAACATAACATTAGTACATAGTACATTTTGGTACTTTTTGAAACGAATTATCAACACCACAGACAACAATGCATAAAGAATATGATGCAAACAGAGAACGCAAAAAGGACGAATAAACGATT
>NC_051406.1:38545593-38545843 GCF_015228065.2 Penaeus monodon | reverse complement strand
AAGCATCGAAAAGACCGATTCGAATGCGCTTACGTCGATCATGAATCCCTGGTGAATAGCATCGAAGATCCGCGACCGCCAGATCTCCAGGTCGGTGACGTCGGTGAAGTCAAGATTAAAGTCATTTCGCTGAAAGTCCTGTTGCGTGAGGGAAAGAGAGAGAGAAAAAAATAAAACTTATTGGCTTATGGAGCTTGGAAATAGAGCGAGGTTTATTTATGGATGGTAGAGGCAATTGTCTAACTGTCTG
>NC_051406.1:38545111-38545542 GCF_015228065.2 Penaeus monodon | reverse complement strand
CGGATATAGGATACCAAGAGTAATGCTATCTATCTATATCAGCAATAAACATCCATAAACAAAGCATACAGAACAACAAGAATAGCACTCATAAATACGACAAAAAAAACACCCCATGCTACAAAACAAGCTGTTTATGCGAGACATATCACGTATACAAAAGGGAGAGGAAAGGACCTGCATTGTGGTATCGTCCTGCCTCGACCCCCAAACCCTCCCTGAGTTATTCAAGGTGAGCTTTGGGAAGTAGCCGTCTTTGATAGGAGCTCTCCAGTTCTCGAGCTTCTGCACCCTCGGGAGACCCAGGCAGAGGCGCTCCATGTCATACCTGCAAAGGGGGAGAGGAATTGGGGTCTGTGCATAGTTTTTAGGTAGGTGGTTCGTGCTATACTGTGTAGTGTAAGTGACCTTCGTAAAGGAATTGTCTACGA
>NC_051406.1:38543581-38543919 GCF_015228065.2 Penaeus monodon | reverse complement strand
ACAATACAGATTTCAGCAAAGTTCTCCCTACCTAGCGATCATCTGCTGGTGCATATAGTAGAACAATTCTCCTTTGCGGTCTCGGTTGGCATTCATATCGATAGGGTAGACGAGGTGCCAGTGCCAGTGGTGGGCGTTGATGCCATAGTCCTCCCTCCAGTAGGCCAGGCGATGCTCGGGCTTCAATTGTGTTCCGGAGAATTCGGGTCCGTGCTCCACCACGATCGGCGTAGACTGAAGACGGCGTTCAGAGATAGATATTTAAAGGTAGGAAAAGTGGTAGCGTTCAAGATATTAAGTGTGATAATAAGATAAAGACTCCCCCTCTTCCCTCCCAA
>NC_051406.1:38543184-38543524 GCF_015228065.2 Penaeus monodon | reverse complement strand
GATTAAATTAAAACTGGAAATTCTACGTTTGCTTCTTAGTGCAATTGGTATCTTGAGGGTGTTCTTACCGGAAGAAAATTAAAGTGTTTCGACCCGTTTTTTTAACACTCCTTTCTTAAAATATCCGTATTAACAATGATCCGTTATTCATATTCTGTGAACCTGTCATGAAGGAATTTGACTGCAGGGTAATAATGGATGGTCACAGCGAAATATAAGGAAAACAAGACGGTTTCGAAGGAACAATCTTTATACAAGATATTCTCTACGAACGAAAAAAAATATACTACTGTAAAAAGAGAAAATACAGATAGAAGGAAGGAAGAAAAGAATAAAAAAA
>NC_051406.1:38543083-38543147 GCF_015228065.2 Penaeus monodon | reverse complement strand
TCTCTATAGTATTTTTTTCTAACACAGTGTTTCTCAACTGAGACAACATACATATTTCTCTCCC
>NC_051406.1:38542880-38543045 GCF_015228065.2 Penaeus monodon | reverse complement strand
CTTACCTCATTAGGGTCGGCTCGGTTGACTTCCAACTGCGCTTTCATTAGTTGTTCTTGAAGGATAAATTTCCCGGGAAACACTTCGATTATGCTCGGCAGACGGCTGTTCTGAAGCTCCTGAAGATGACAGGGAAAGAAAGTTATAATCTCTTTCTAATTATTT
>NC_051406.1:38541628-38542735 GCF_015228065.2 Penaeus monodon | reverse complement strand
GTTGCCTCGCTTGTTCTGTAGTATTTTTATTCACTGTCTTTCAGCACTTCACGAAAACAAAGAAACATCTCTAATATCCCCGTTATCTAGACAAACGCTCTTGTTCATCGTATCAAAGCTGATGTAAAACAAACGACCATCTATTCAGCTATTCACAAAATGATTATCAAACGAAAACTTGCCTTCTTTCTGAGCATGACGAAGGAGAGGGCGTAGACGAACAGCGTCTCGTTCACGTGGCCATGCACGCGCGCTGCCACTTGCAGGAGGTCCTCCGCGTTCTTCGTTTCTGTTGGTCGATATTGGTGACATGGGGTATATAGTGCCCGGTATACGTATTTTCCCTATCACGAATCTTATGTAGGTCTGTAGAGTATGCGAATAAGTAAAATAAAAGATATAAAAAAAAGGAGATTAAAGAGAACTTAGACTGCCACTCACCCATGAAGAAATCGCAGAGCTCCTTGGCGGCCTGACGATGCGTCTTGATGAAGAAGGAGAAGGGCGAGCCAAGGGGCACGGAGGTGGCGGTGCCCAGTTTTTGTGACAGGATGTCCCCGCGATCGGGCACTAGCGTCGTTTCCACGGGGATACCGCTGCCAAGCCTCGTGGTGACCACCGGGGGCCGCTGGGTGTTGGGGGGGGAAATTAACATGCAGACGAATAAAAAAGAAAACAAAAAATTATCCTGTCTGATTTCAAGCCAAATATATATATATTCCCCATCTAATTCCAATTTCCCAAATCACACAAGAAAAACAAACAAGAGCATGAATAAAATAAATAAAAAGGAGTGATCTAGTTGCTACCAACCGAAGCATCATTTTCGAGATCGAAGTGGATCTTTCCGCCGCTGCGAGGGAGGCTGATGGGGTCGTAAGGCAACTCGAACAGGTACAGGAGGTTCTTCTGATTCTTTTCCATGGCGGCGACCCCGTTGGAGTTGGCTTCACGTTAAGTATTCGGCGCCTGGCGGGGAGGAAGCCACGAGGAGAGGAAACAGGAGCGGCCGAGGAAGACGCCGGTGGGGCACTGCGGTGGATAAGCCCCGAGGCGCCGTTAAAACACCTGCGGACGCGATGACGTTGCCTAAGATATCTCTTTTTG
>NC_051406.1:38540610-38540700 GCF_015228065.2 Penaeus monodon | reverse complement strand
TAGAATTAATTTGCCAGTCCTCTCCAAGTCAGGAAATTCTTGTTGCTTAATTGATAAAACGCACCGAAGGGAAGGTCTGCGTATTTTAAA
>NC_051406.1:38539796-38540125 GCF_015228065.2 Penaeus monodon | reverse complement strand
AACTATAAGTCAACAACATACTGAATCAACACCTAAAACATTAGATACACAAATAAAAGATGCAGACTTCGAACTACTATTTTTGTCGCATTTACACCCTCTTCGTCCTTACAGTCATAAACGAATTAATAAGCGGTGTGTGGCGCCACCGGTTCTTGGAATGCCCAGCGGATGTTGTGTTGCCTCACGTGGCCAGCGGGAATACCTGCGCCGGAGCTAATTAATTTTTCTTTTTTTTGTCACGGTGGAAAGATAAAAGTAGTAGATGTAAGTTATAAGTTATTTTGGTGATGACAGGTAGTTTCAGACAGATAGAACAAATAAGTGAG
>NC_051406.1:38538477-38539094 GCF_015228065.2 Penaeus monodon | reverse complement strand
ACTATCTCACTTCATCATCATTAATAATGTAAGTGCGATGTTTAAAGCATCATAACAACAATCATAAATTTTTTCGTTTACTGAAATAATATATATATCCGACGCTTAATAATATATAACAGAACAGCATCCGGTCTCTCATCACTTACATAACCGTATCCGCTGTTGTTATTATCACTTTGGAAAACCTGAAAATTCCTAGGATGTTTTATTGGTGTTCTTCATTTCTGGGAAATTTTAGGTTAAGATATGACGAACTTTAATAGGAAACTTAATGGAAAGAAGAGATGATGATAATAAGATTGCTAGGATTATTATTCATTTGCTTGAAAGATTTATGCTAAAAAGTGGTCTTTGGTTTTCCTTCGATATTACTATTTGTCATTTAGATATTATGAGCGTGATTGTTACTAAAGGTTAATGTATTATGGACAATAAAAGTGATACGTTACCATTTATCAGCTAGTTTATTTATTCATTGGACATAGGGCTGGATTCCTTTTACTGAAAGTTTAGTCTTAATCTATGGCATGATTGGATTAAATGCGATAAGTTTAAATGATTATAGTACTTGTGAAACAGACCACACTTAAATGTATACATTTCTTAGGCATTTG
>NC_051406.1:38538003-38538257 GCF_015228065.2 Penaeus monodon | reverse complement strand
TTGGTCCTTAGCAATCGAGTGAGAAATTTATTCTGAATTTATTCTCAGGAGAATAAATCCAGAACTGGGGTCACTGAAGGAGCTCGTCATTGATTTTAAAAGCGACAGCACTGATGCTCAGCTGCAAGTGCTCATGTCCTTCCCTTTGAGAGAGGATCTAGTGCATGGGCAAGAGTGTCTTCTATAGCAGCCTCACCCAGACCTGCAAGCCTCCGTCTCGGTTGGCACAGAGCGACTGTGGCAGAAATTGTATC
>NC_051406.1:38536806-38536998 GCF_015228065.2 Penaeus monodon | reverse complement strand
ACTTTCCCTTATCAGTGTCAACGAGTCCCATGAAGGAGTATTGATTATGATTTTTTTTTTACATAAAAATCCTAGCTCTTTCAGACTAGCAGTGGGTCGGTGGATTTGATTTATTCATATGCTATTAGATATTCTAGACGCGAGTGCTTTCTTTTTGTCCCTCTCTCATATTCTCTGTTTATGTTTCTTATG
>NC_051406.1:38536352-38536423 GCF_015228065.2 Penaeus monodon | reverse complement strand
TGATATTGAAAGTGCATATGATATCTCTTTTGTTACCTTTATTTTCTAGGTTTATATTTTCTATATGTAAC
>NC_051406.1:38535321-38535435 GCF_015228065.2 Penaeus monodon | reverse complement strand
TTTCATGTATTTCTAAACCACATAAAAAAGATGAATTATCGTTTCAGAGCATCTTGAATGCCCCAAAGTTTTCCTCTCGGCTCAGGCATCGGGGAGAGCGAAGGGAGCCACGCA
>NC_051406.1:38535088-38535273 GCF_015228065.2 Penaeus monodon | reverse complement strand
GCGTGCGTGGCGTTCCCCAGGGCACCCACGCGCACTGGGCTCAAGGTCAGGCTGGATTCAGGTTCAGGGGCTTTCTGTTTGTTGTCAAGATCACGGTCAAGGTGGCGCTTTTGTGTGACGGATGCTTAAGGTGGCTTCCCTTGGCTTGCGTTCTGTGTTATCCAAGCCATGCTACTTATTCTTTG
>NC_051406.1:38533765-38533936 GCF_015228065.2 Penaeus monodon | reverse complement strand
AATCGTAATTTGAATCCTGGACACGTGGGGGCACACAGATCCACTCGAGAAGAAACATGGTTGCTTCTATAGCTTCGTCTCTTGAGATATGCGTTCTATTTATAATCTCTCAAATGTTTTTTATCTTTTAAATTGCATTGGCAGTGGATAAAAAATATTCTGGTTTGTATG
>NC_051406.1:38532051-38532266 GCF_015228065.2 Penaeus monodon | reverse complement strand
ATCGAAGCGATAAAACAGCGAGGCCCTTCCAATGATCGAGCGAGCGGAGAGCGAAGGCAGGCAGAGAAAGCACAGCTGTTCTTGACATCACTCTCGGTTCGCAGATGAAGATGGCGAGGCGCACGCACATCGCAGGCAAAGTCTATTATACTTACATAGACCTTGATCGCAGGCACCGCTTGGGCAGCTGGCGGCGCGGACAGCTTACAACAACA
>NC_051406.1:38531351-38531459 GCF_015228065.2 Penaeus monodon | reverse complement strand
CTCATCTCACGTGAATAATTCAGCAATAAATCCAAGACGCAGCCAATTATCCTATTAGTGGTATTATTCAAATGCTGTTATAAGATTTAATGGATCTCTATTGGTTCT
>NC_051406.1:38529851-38530320 GCF_015228065.2 Penaeus monodon | reverse complement strand
CAAAAACCAATTCCCTTTGCCTAGGGCTCCCTATACGCTCCCATGAAGAGCACGTTGCTGGTGGCCTTGTCGAGGATGAAGAAGAGGAAGGGCCGGTTGCACACGAAGGACGGCTTCCTCCGGGCGCTCCTGCCGAAGACGAGTGCCGTCGCCGCCGCTGCCTCCGAACCCTCTTCGTTCACCTCTATGACCGCCTTGTGGATGCCGTCGTTGAGGACCAGGCGCTCGCTGGGGGAGAAGGTCGACATGTCTGCGGCCACGGGAGAGAACAGGTCGCCGATGCCCATGCTGGTTAGACCCTGGGGGCGGAGAGGGAAAAGCCGGCTGTTATTCGAAGCTTCAGATCGTGTGGTTATATATTTTTTTTATAAATATCGGGCTAGGAGAATAGTCTTAGAGCGATTCCTAGTAGCTGCTTCCTGGAGTAACGCGTACATCTCATAGACGAAGAAGAAAAAGGAAAACAAAA
>NC_051406.1:38529578-38529827 GCF_015228065.2 Penaeus monodon | reverse complement strand
ACTACTAGCTATTTGAACACTTGATACTCACGATCTTGAGTTCGTCCCGAATGCTCGACTCCAGCTTAAACTTGGGGAGGCCAACCGTCACGTTCCTGCTGCTGAGCTTCCTCATGGCAGATTTGAGCGTCGCGCCCGTGAGACGCTCGACCATCATATCCAAAGCCTCTTCGCTTCGGTCTCGAGGCAGCAAAATGAACATGGACGCTCCTTCTCCTCGGTAAGGCATCTCCAGGACCTGAGCCTCCA
>NC_051406.1:38528913-38529205 GCF_015228065.2 Penaeus monodon | reverse complement strand
TCAATGTGTGCTGATTAATTTCTTCATTGAGTGCCGAGGAGAAATGTTTCCACGTTATTCTCATGCAGCGTCTGAAAACCGCCACAGGGGACAGTCAGGCTGCAATCCGATAACAAGAGCTGGCGTTAAACCGATGGGTGGAAACTCCAGTCCACCGCTTCACTCACCTCGTCGGCGAGCGTCGTGCGCAGCGTGGTCCTCGTTCAACGCAACCTTCCATGGCACCTGGAGCGGCTTATCGCCTCTGGAGGAACAGTGCAGGTACTCTGGGTCTTCCGCGCTTCCTTCAGAC
>NC_051406.1:38527298-38528450 GCF_015228065.2 Penaeus monodon | reverse complement strand
CTGTTCTTATAAAACCAGTAAATGAATGAATAATAAATAGACTAAATAGACAAATGAGCGGTCTTTTGACCCCTAACATGCTCACCTCCTCGAAGTCGACGGTCCTCAGCTCTTTAATGAGAGCCCTGCGGACGCACCTTCGCAGGGGGAAGCCTTCCTGAACGTACACGCGGTTGGCGACGCTGATGGTGTAGCTGGCGTTGTCCATTCTTTTTCCCCGCGCCCCTGCCCCATTCCCTCTTCGCGGGTGCCTGCGTCTGCGGGGGAATGATCACACATCAGCGAGTCTCTTTCAGGTGCTCTAAGAACCG
Source organism: Penaeus monodon (assembly GCF_015228065.2). NCBI lineage: Eukaryota > Metazoa > Arthropoda > Malacostraca > Decapoda > Penaeidae > Penaeus > Penaeus monodon. The sequence continues at coordinate 38,528,139 of NC_051406.1, read as the reverse complement.
AAGCATCTTCAGTGCAACAGCGGTACAATATCTGGAATACATTTGCGTTGCAGAGGTTTCTACTTACTTGGTTTTCTCTGTCTTTGCAGCTCTGAGACCTTTCATTCTCCTGCCTCGACACCTCTGCTTCTCCTGGGGGCGTTTGGTCTCGTTCTCGCCCTCTTGGTCTGCCTTCCCAGGGCGTCTGCAGCCCCTTCGCCCACGCATCCTGTTCGCGCCTCCGCCAGCACGCACAGCACGCTGCACCCCGCCGTAGCTGCGTCGACAGATAAGTGAGAGAGCTGTCTTTCATCTTTATGGTATTGGTATCGATCTTTGAAACAATCATATCTTACATTTGAGAGAAACAAAGATAGTAATGATCTATTTATCCTCTATAGACACGTCATTAAAAGCTCTATATTGTAATAAGGATTTCAATAAACGCTGCATTTACATTTGATCGATGCTCTTGTACAAGGCCAGCGTCTCCTCCTTGTTGGTGAGCTGGAGGACCTGCTCCAGCTGGGCCTGGGTGTTCCCGCCGGACCCGAAGTAGGCCAGGACGAGAGCCGACCACACGCTGTACGGCGAAAAGAAGAAGTTCCCCGTCGATGGTAGGACCTCTTTGAACAGGTCGACACTGAAGGGCGTGATGTGGCCGAGATCAGGCCGTGGAAAAGGGGTCATTTCATCGTTCGTGGATATGCACTGAGGGCTGACTCCTACGAAGAGGGTCGCCAGGGACACCACGAGTACCAGTGCCATTTTCATGCCTCTGCAACAGTGTTACACATTTGAACAAACAGTAAGATCCGTGTAGATTAATATGGTAACATACGATTTCGTATGAAAAGAGGTA
>NC_051406.1:38526754-38527229 GCF_015228065.2 Penaeus monodon | reverse complement strand
CAAAATAGCACAGAAACGAGGTATAAACAACATGAAATGAATTAGTTTTGATTTCCTTTTACAGACCATTTCTCCGTAATTGCGAAAAAAAAATCACCACAAATATTACTCAAAACATTATATAAACTGCAGTCTGCTCGACAGCATAGCAATATAAATACCTTGCTTGCCTAAACCAACAGTACGGCAGCTGGCCTTGCTGTTTTCTTTATTGCTGTTGTTCGAACAGTCGCCTTTGAGGGTATTTTGCGTCACTGAACGAATGCCAGTCCTCGGCCGTTGATACTAGCACTATGAAGGAAATAATAAAAAAAAAATATGAAACTCCAAAACGGCTGACTTTACGGACCATGTCGAGTACGCGGAATTTCATTGCAAATAGGAGAGAGTGATATGAACTTCTAATATAACAACATCACTACAGTTGCAGACAGCGGTAAACAGTTTTAAATTGCCTTCAATATAGTCATTTACT
>NC_051406.1:38524773-38525584 GCF_015228065.2 Penaeus monodon | reverse complement strand
TCTCTCCACGCCATCTAAACGCACGTATCCAGTGATCATCCCAGTGATCTCCCCTACCATCACTACTATCAACCGTGTGCAACAGCAAGACACCCTCACTAACCTGAGCGCCGACCGCGACTGGGATGCTGAAAGGAACACACGCGGGACACCCTCACGCCCCCAACTCACAACAAGGATCTGCGTCGTCCGCTCAGGCATATGTTGTGACGTGGACACCTCTTTTTTTCTAAACACGCTGAGGAGGACGTTTATTATCCCTGGAGTTATTTATAGCCCATATTATTACCCTTATGATTTTTATGCTTACGAATCAGGGATTGGAATGGCGTAGGAGAGCTGGCGAGGAACACTTAAGAGATCACTACGAGTGCATCAATTAACGAAGAGCAACGTGTGTGTATTATACATGCCTTTAGAGTATAGATCCCTTCAAGCAGTCTCGAAAGCTATAAAAAGAAAAGCATGAAAATGATATGCTTGCAGGAGCAAATGTTCATGATTTGTGGGTCTACATATATAAACGATATTTTTTCATTGAAATTGAAGGCCAAGTCATGCGAGAATGTGCGATAAGCTTGAAGTCATATTCTCTATAGGTTTACAGCTGAACACTTCTCGCAGATATACGCATCTCTCAAATTGTTTACAGTATTTGTATGTTCTAACTTTTATAGCAAAGAAAAAGAAAAAGAAAACAATCGTTATTTAGAACCACACAGTCTTCGGTCTTCTTCTGGCCATAAGTGGGAAAACCTGAGACGCACTTTGAGGTATACCAGGAACCGATTCCAGCAACTGTTTACAAATA
>NC_051406.1:38524621-38524738 GCF_015228065.2 Penaeus monodon | reverse complement strand
TGCACTCCTCTTTCATTTTAGCAAAGAATGTTTTCTTCCTTCGGATCTTCTCAGACAGGTTGAAAAAAAGTACTCTACTTTTTTTCTCTCATTCGTGGCCTTAATACTACGCAGTTA
>NC_051406.1:38524020-38524103 GCF_015228065.2 Penaeus monodon | reverse complement strand
GCAACAGATTGACGTCACGTGGGACATAAAGATGGGTGACCACACCGCTCTGTTATTCGTCTTCTCCTATTTTTCCTCCGAGA
>NC_051406.1:38523771-38523959 GCF_015228065.2 Penaeus monodon | reverse complement strand
CGCAAGCGATGAGCAAAAACAGCGCTCTGGCTTCGGAGATGCAATTTGGGTTTTTTTTTGCCTTTCAGGAATTAACTAATATTCAATGCAATGGGAAAAAAGCTTAGAAATATTTAGAAAGTCTGCTCGTGGAAGCATGGATGGACACTTGCCAACACTAAGCATACTCGTGTCACTGGAACCTTGCT
>NC_051406.1:38519360-38520025 GCF_015228065.2 Penaeus monodon | reverse complement strand
TGTATTCGCAAGGGCAAAAACCCAGGGAGAGCAGGGAGCAAGAATGAGATTCAAGATTGTTGTTGTAAGCGTCCTGCCACAGCTGCCCAAGTGCCTCGTTTGTGCGCGCCGACTCCATCTGTTGACAAAAAAGTATACCATGAATAGATGCCGGCTGGGATTTTTTTTTTATGCGTCAGCTCATACTCTCTGATTCTTTTTATTTTTAGTATTATTATTTCTTTTTTAAGGTTTCATGTCCTTGCTATTTTTTTGTTTGTTTGTTTCTTCTTATTGTATTTTTTTTTATTTTCATTTTTTTTTTGTAATGTCTTTCGGTTTGATGTATTATGGTTAGATTTTGCTTGTTTGTTTTATTCCGTTATTCTTTTCTTTCTTCTGTTTTCCTTCCCCATTTCTGTCTGTTGATCCTATCTCTGGTTTCTTCTCCGCCACTCTGTCTCTCTGTCCTTTCCTTCCTCCCCCTCCTACCCTACTCTCCTCTCCTCTCCTCCCGTCCCTCTCTCTCTCTCTCGTATTCTCTCTGTCATGCTCTCATATTCCCACTGTTTCTCTTCGCTTCTCGCGCTTCGCTTTTTTTTCTAATTTTAAAAATATATATTCCATGGTTTTCTCCGTCTGTTTCTCTTTCAATCTGTCCCCGCCCATTAACTCTCCACCCCCCC
>NC_051406.1:38518707-38519012 GCF_015228065.2 Penaeus monodon | reverse complement strand
AAAATTTCTCTCTCTCTCTTCTCTTCCGCGTTCCCCTTGAAATTCCTGCCTGGTATTCCCTGCTTTATATTTCCTGCCTGTTATTATGAGTCTAAACATAAGAGGGGAGGGGGGGGGGGCTTCTGACGCGCGCACCACGAGACAATAACAAAGCGAATCAGTCGGAAAGGACGGAAATTAAAGAAAAAAAATAGTGAAACAGAAGGAAAGAAAGAAAAAGAAAAATGGATAAAAAGAAAATAGTATTTAAAGTTAAGATTACAACTGGCTCACTTCATGTATGAGTTGCGGGGTGACGGTAATTT
>NC_051406.1:38518543-38518652 GCF_015228065.2 Penaeus monodon | reverse complement strand
ATAACTAAATGCGAATTGAAACCATCGTGACGAAGATAGATAAAAAATATGTTAGATGCTATAGATCGACAGATTATGGTAGCCCTGTTTGTAAGACAATACAGGTAAT
>NC_051406.1:38517935-38518244 GCF_015228065.2 Penaeus monodon | reverse complement strand
ATGGAGAATTTTTTTCCGTTAGGACAAGTTACTGTTAACTGTAAAGTTAAAACTTGATAAGACATATTGTGAAGATAAACATAGGTTTTATAAGTGGCAAATGAGCGCGACTGTTTATAATGAGGTACGTGTAAGTCCGACCCTGTTGCTACTTAGCCAGAAGCAGTGTAATCCATGCAGTGAAATATGATATTCCTCTTATCGGTAAAGTTATAATATACCTTAGCCTCTTTCAACGTATATGACACTATCTATTATTATTTTAACGTAGTCTGGTTCACCCAAACTGCCAGTACACCTAATACTGCT
>NC_051406.1:38517338-38517701 GCF_015228065.2 Penaeus monodon | reverse complement strand
CAATATCACATTTTCCTTTCCCAAAGCGACGAATCTTAAAGACCGGCAAACCTAACGCCTCGAACGCTAAAACCATCACGATCGTAAAAAGGCAGCACGCCAGCGCCCAGTCTCGCCAAGGGTCCTGAGGCATTTTCATGAGTTCTTCAGCCCTCGCTTTTCTCGGAACACTGAAGTCTCTCGGTTCTTCTTAACAGCTTCCCGATGCCTCCTACGCCCTCGTTTGGCCTTGAACCAGCTTGAACTTGGTAACAAGCAGTTTGAAATTGGCCTTCAAGGACTACAGCTTGATGGTGATTATACAGTTTTAATGTGGAAATGTGTATGGATGAGAATGGATTTCTATGCAGTGATGAGTCAAGA
>NC_051406.1:38516871-38517307 GCF_015228065.2 Penaeus monodon | reverse complement strand
ACTTTCTGTGATATTTATCACAGTGAATTTATTGTGCTTAACACTTTTTTTTTACTTGGTAAGTCTTTGTCTAAATCACTGACTCAATATTTGTAATTAGAGTTGATAATCTGAACAGTTGAACTTGAGCATAATAACATAATATTGATAAAAAGCAATCTGGCCTTGAACTCATTTATAAACTTTTTTTTTCACCTTGAACTTGACAACAAGCAACTGAACGTAAGGCCAAAACAGCTTACGCATGAACCTGGCCTTCACAGCCTTGATTACAAATCGACCCAGGCTCTGGCGGTACAGTTGCAGCGCCTCGGTCGAGTGGCCTTGCTTGGCTGTGCTCTCCCCGATGCCGCAGCCGCGAGGAAAGTGCCCCGGCTTTGAGCTTAGTCTCCCAGTCCTACTCTGCACACACATGCGCACCATGTGTGTGAATGGA
>NC_051406.1:38515617-38516234 GCF_015228065.2 Penaeus monodon | reverse complement strand
CTAATAGTCTTTTTAGGTCAAGAGCTTCCTCTCAGGAAAGCTTTGTTCACCGTGGATAATGTGCATATTCACAAAGAAGATCAACAGCATTCTGCAAATTAATGGCACCATAGACTACTTCATGTAAGACTTATAGGTGATCAGAGTAGAGGGAGAACATTTCCAGCTTTCTTATATAAGGCACTATACCACTAATCACTGCTTCAACCACTGCTTCACTCTTCTGGCCCGTGCTTGTGATATGTGAATTTTATTCACTGCTTCTGACTAATCTCATCATCATTGTGGCAATTGTATCTCATACATGGCAAAACTCGATCCCGTCCCTTTTTTTTAATGCTGAGTGGCTGTTTCCGGAAGGGCTCCAGAAGGATTCGACGCCACCGGGTTACTTGCCAGTGGCTTGATGTACAGTTTCCTAACTCCTGGGTGAGACACTGCTCCGCTGTGCTTTTGTTAGCACCAGACTTCACATCCCAAGACTTCTACCACTGGGGACACTTTAAGGCAATGATTTATCAAGTAGAAATTCGAGACGTGGCTTATCGATAATAACGTATCGCCATGCGTTTGCCAACACACATACACACGCACACATGCGCGTGCGCGCATACACA
>NC_051406.1:38514954-38515503 GCF_015228065.2 Penaeus monodon | reverse complement strand
TCGACGTTGTATGGTACTTGATTGGGGAGACTATTTGTCGTACTAGTTTAACATTTGTTGAATACGATAGCTACCCCTTGAAGTCTAGACTACCTTACGTTTTCTTTGTATATTCTTAGTTTAAAATTCCTATTTCTATTTATGGAATTTGTATTATTACTAATTTGATTACAACGTTTAAGAAATCTATACCAGAAGGATTTTACACAGTTTCTGGTAATATACAAGAGGGATTATAGCACATTTTCACATTTTCTAACATTACACAAGAGGGATTATAGCTTTTTCCCAATCTAAATGTTGTATGAAGTAGTAGCATAGTGATCCTGCGTGATTACTCCAGATTCACTTGATAAAGTTTTCCCCAGTTCCTGTTTCGGCATAAGGCTTGGTTCTGGTATGCAGTGTTTAATGAAGTAACTACAGATGCGGATTTTAAAGACTTAGTTATCAGTTAGTTGGAGTTTTAGATAAGATTTTTGTATTTTCAGATTAAGACTCCTGCATCACCCTGTACTGTATAAATAAAATTATAAAAAAATAGTAACG
>NC_051406.1:38514417-38514886 GCF_015228065.2 Penaeus monodon | reverse complement strand
TCTCTGTCAATCAGATAACGTTCCTTTTTTTCTCAAAGAGGAATCAGTTTTCTGCTAAGCAAAGAGACAAAATGTATGGGCTGTCAATACAATAATCGTTTGTATTATTTCTAAAATGAAAATTAAAAATAAAGTAACAAGATTTCCGGATATAAAACTATGTGCATGTACATTCGTGAAGAAGACTGACTCGTCTTAGGCAGATGAGTTACATTATATATGGAAAAAATAACCATAATGATTTTCAGATGAATGTTGATGGTGGTAAATATTGTAGTAGAGCGATGTGCACTATAAAACGTGGTATTTTTCTCGTTTTGTTGCTGTTACGGATGATGTACTATTGTAAGATTCGACATTCGTATCTGATTATCAAATTATTTGAAGACTACATACTATTAGCCTATAATTTCAAAGGTCTAAAATGTGGAGTAATCTACATCCATCTTGTCTGTAACATTTAGGTTCA
>NC_051406.1:38513289-38514032 GCF_015228065.2 Penaeus monodon | reverse complement strand
TCCTCTCTTGATATTCTCGTCCCAGTACATTACCTGCCTCAATACAATAACCCTGCCGCACATTATGTTAAACGCTTCACAAACACTTAGGGTTCAATCTTGAACTTGGTAAGGCACTCCAAGTGTGTTACCCTTCCCTTCGTATATTACCTATCGCTTGTGTAAAGTGGTAGTTTATGAAATGCCAGATAACTTCATTATAAATATCACCTCGGTAACAAACTCTGTAAATAAAATGTCACTTACGTTACGAACTTAGCTACGAAAGATAAACTATAGTTGCAGAACCATTTATTTGTACTGTTCACCTTGCATATATATGGTGGTTAAGGATAACTTATATCATTCTATTGTCACTTATATCTTACACGAGAACTTCTGAAAATAGTATAGCATAGTGGCACCAATCACAGCCTTCCCCAAGAGCCACTACACAAAATATTAACATTAGCGTTGTGTTATAAAAGGATATTAACGTTACATTTTTTTATTTTTTTTTATTTCAAGGTTTGGTATATAACATCAAAGTCGCAGCCTATTCAAGCGTTTTGTAATGTTCGGAATGCTAGTGATTTCTTGTAGTGGCATTGGCTTCTGCTTCATTATATTGACGTGCTGTCAACACATGGAATATTTATTCACCAATTATTCATAAAGGGATTCTTATAAATCAGGTGAGCAATAAATATATGGTAAAAGAGATAGGACACTTGCTTACTTGGATCATATATCAGCATGACATT
>NC_051406.1:38511617-38513262 GCF_015228065.2 Penaeus monodon | reverse complement strand
AGGCAATCGCGAGCCCATCTTTACCACTCTCCACGATTCACACGTGGGGCCAATCTGACACTTTTATTATAGCAGGTATGTAATCAATACACTTCATTTAGTAATCGATATTCACGAATCTCTTTAGAGTATATAATTACCAGGTATCGTGATTTTGTAAGTGTTACCTCGCCTGGCCGGATGATCCACACAGTCGGTGTCGAAAGTCCGGTGATTGAAGTAATATGACACTAATACGCAGATGCCTCTTACACACTGTTCTGTACGTGACAGCGTATGAGCGTAAGAGCGATTAATGTGAGGACTTTGGTTTAATTGAATTTCCGGCTGTTAGGTGGTTTGCTTGTTTCTCTTCTAAGTATGTTCTGGTTTCTTATTGAGAAGAAAGTATATACATTTTTTTATGAGGTAATTTGTGAAGTGTTCGATTATATTCATGATTTCTTTTCTGAGGGATGAGATGAAATTTGCATCTTCCTGTATTCCTGGGCCAGTTAATCTAATGAGTAAACTAATCTGTACGGAGCGGCATAATTGTCACTTGATAAGGTTAATTGCTAACCTTTATTGCGGGAGTGGCCGTTATTAACACGACCTTGAGTGCACGCAGGACCCTTGCAATGCAACCTGCTTACACTGAGGGCAGGTCTCATAGACTACCTCTCTTGCCGAGCATATTAGGACATTCACTAGAAGGATACATTCTATTTCCCCGGGACATTTATTCCATCTGTAGAAATGGAAAGAGAGAGAGTCACTCCAACACGAATCAGTTTCCTCACGACCATGAGTGCCACGGGAGTACTGTTGCTTTCGTTGCTAACCCTGGCCGGCGGGGGGAGCCCTCAGTGCATCTCCAAGAACGATGAGATGTCCCCTCCGCCGCGCCCGGACCTCGGCCACATCGCCCCCTTCAGCGTCGCGCTCTTCAGTGAGATCCTGCCGTCGAAAGGAAACTTCGTCTTCTCGCCCTACAGCGTCTGGACCGCCCTCGTCCTAGCCTACTTCGGGTCCGGCGGGAACACTCAGACCCAGCTGGAGCAGGTCCTCCAACTCACCAACAAGGCGGACACCCTGGCCTTGTACAGAGCCGTGACGGAACTGTGAGTAAAAGTCAGAGTGTGATTACTGTTGTTCGAATGGTTTCACAGGCGAATAGGGACATCTTGGCAACAGAGAACTTAATGGCAGTAATGTAATGATTTCAGAGGAGTAAGGACATCTTGTTAATAGGCACGATGGTGATAGTGATAGGAAGAAAAGAGGGATAGACAGGACCTTTATTCTATCATAGGTAGGAACGAAACAAATAAAAAAGTAGCTATAAAGACTAGCTTTTATATTTTAGGTCAGTAAACGATAGAACAAAATAAACTTTAAAACGCATGAAATTTGGATTATATCAGACATTATCCAAGGCATGTAGGTAATACGACTGGTACAAACTACCCACTGTTTTTAATTATGATATCGCTACTATTGTACTGTACTGTACCTTGATTATATTCATTGTTACTACTGTTCTGTTATCACAACTACCATTGTTTCTGTTGTTATACAGTATGCAACAGTATGAAAATTGTTACTATATAGTCTTAGAGTAATCACCATCATTGCAAGAAACCATTGTTATCGGTACGGACGC
>NC_051406.1:38507550-38507856 GCF_015228065.2 Penaeus monodon | reverse complement strand
GTCTTATAACACACTAAATCTTATAACACACTAATTATGATGCTAATCTACCATACGACACACAACACTAACCTTTATACACTTATCACCCAATATATTGTACCAGCTGAATGTCACAATCACCAACTTCACCCATCATCCCAATACCTTTTTCCCCCAGACACGAGGCGCAGGACAGCAAGCCTAACTACACTCTCAACGCTGCTAACAAGCTGTTCGTGCAAGAATACTACCCAATTTTCGAGTGTGTCCGCCACGTGCTCGCCAACAAGCTGCAGACTGTCAATTTTCGAAGGGTGGGTGACG
>NC_051406.1:38507398-38507481 GCF_015228065.2 Penaeus monodon | reverse complement strand
CAAGACGTTGAGTCTTATCTTTCTCATATCCTCTTGCATTTTCTTGTTTGTATTTTTTTTTCAGGTAATCATATTCACTATGG
>NC_051406.1:38507175-38507285 GCF_015228065.2 Penaeus monodon | reverse complement strand
TAGTGCCTTTGTCTAACAGATAAGAATATTTATGGATAACTAAATTACTAACTTCGAGATGGATTACAGAAACTATCGATAGATTGTTAGAAAAGCTACTTGTACAATAG
>NC_051406.1:38505941-38507148 GCF_015228065.2 Penaeus monodon | reverse complement strand
GCCTCGTATAGAGGGAATCCTCTTGGTATTCTTAAAAGAAAAATTTACTGTGGTTTTAGGAGGAACAGATTCAGAGGCACACTCAGTTAATGAAGGTGTTCCTCAAGGCGGTTTCCTTGAATCATTAATATGGATTTTTTATTCCCTATTGGGGGAGACGTACACAGATGACCTTGCATTAAACTAAGGTTCGTGTTGGATAATTCAGTTTGCTGCCGAAAAAAACAGTTCCTCATTATATCAAATAGTAGGGACCACAAGGAATTAAGCTGTCTTCATCCCAGTCACTTTCAATTAACAGAGCTGTGGTCAGCATACCACAAGTCAACTCCTTAATCTAGAAGATATCCTACAGCTTTATAAGTCACAAGGATGTTCTACAGTAGAATACTTATCCCGGGCGTGGACCGGAGTAGATGCATCCTAGATCACTGGACAAAATCCAGGCAGGGCAGTTAAACTTATTTCTCGAACATCCAGTGCAGATAATATACACTATAATGAGCTTCAACGTCGAGAAGATGTAGCGGTTCTATACAGTGTTTAACATTCACACGTCCCTCATCTAGAACCATGATAAAGCTGCAGTCCAAAAACAAAACAACAGAACCCCCCAGCTCTAAAACCCTCTCATGGTGAACACCTAATATTTCCGGTGACATTTTACTTTTTAGATATATAGGTCTCTAGAATAATGTATGATAGTCATGACATTCTATTTATATGTACCATTCAAACATTCATATGTCTTGTAAATTGGAATTCTCTTTTAAGTGTTTTCCTGTGAAAAGTTTTACAGGATTTAAGAAAATTAGCCTTATTAACAGAGAACACCATACATAAATTTCTTGGTAAAATAAAGAGCGGAAGGAGAGAGAGAAAGAGAGGATACCAAATTACTTTCTACAAACTCCGCGAAACAAGGTGAATAACCCTTTCATTCCTTCCCCAGTCTCATAAAGCAGCGGAGACTATCAACCAGTACGTTCGAGACACGACTCGCGGCAAAATCTCGCAACTCGTGAGACCGCGCGAGATTTCCCGAGCACATATCGTCCTCGCCAACGCCGTTTACTTCAAAGGGTTGTGGGAGCAGCAGTTCCAGCCTGACAACACCCACCTGGAGAAGTTTTATCCCGCTCCGGATCAGCACGCCTTTGTTGACATGATGACACAGGAAAATAAGTTTCCAATCGGTAATGACTGC
>NC_051406.1:38505372-38505848 GCF_015228065.2 Penaeus monodon | reverse complement strand
TTTTTTTTAAGTCTCTATCTCTAAGTTACATCATGTTTTTTTATTGCAATGTTTTTAGCTACGAGATCGGATTGTGGTTATCTATTCTGGAAAGGATCATTAAACTCAAATCCCTTACCTTCACTCTTTAGTAGTGTGCCTTTGTCTAACTGGTAAGAATATTCATCTATTACCCATCGTAGAATCTCACTGGACAACTTAATTGGTAACTCCAAGTTGAAAAAAAAAAATCTTAAAACTAGCATGATTGTTTTTACTGAAAAAACGTCTCGGCCACAAACCGTATTTTCGATTTAGGTCTTAATTTAAAAATAAATGTCTGTCCTTGCCACCAACAGGGATCACTGTGAGAAAACCTAGAAAAAAAAAGAAAATTAATAATTCCACAGTGCATATGCTATTTACATTTCGTTGTTAGCCTCGATGTCAGAAATCTTACTTAATAATTATGAATCATAAAATATGATTGTGGTGGC
>NC_051406.1:38504572-38504973 GCF_015228065.2 Penaeus monodon | reverse complement strand
TTGTGAGACAACGAAGGAAGTCGTGGCTTGAACTGATTAGATCTGAAGGAGCCTCGTGGACGGGAGCAAAGGGTGAATGGGGCAATGTTCTCCCCTTGGCATTAACTGCAATGATTAGTTGAGAATCACTAGATACTTTTCTTAAAGAGTGAATTTGATAGAGTTGTTCATTAAAGTGAAAATATATATATATTTTTGAGGCGATCTACAAGCATTTTTGTTCAGCATTATGCAAAATTAGATCATTCCCTCTTCTATACTGGCAAAGGCTTAGTTCACAGTAGTGAACTAAAAGTTTATGCACAGTGCTATACATTCTTAGCTGCAGTTTATTATTGTGATCTTGATTCTTAAAGTTAATTTCAACCTATCATATTTGAGAAGAATTGGCATATCCACCG
>NC_051406.1:38504153-38504510 GCF_015228065.2 Penaeus monodon | reverse complement strand
CCCTCGTACCTCGTACTGTCTAAAACAGCCCCCCAAAACTCCTATCAAGTCCTGATGCCAAACCCGTTGCAGGCTACTCGGGCGACCTGGACGCGCAAGTCCTGGAGATCCCTTACCGAGAACGAGGAGCCTCCTTGTTTGTGTTCCTCCCGCGGGATCGCAATACCGGCCGCGAGTTGGACGACATGCTGCGCCAGTTCCAGCCCGCTTCACTCAGACCTGCCATCGGGAACCTGGTCAAGCGCGACGTCCTCCTCAAGTTCCCTAAGTTCAGACTCGAGAACAGCCTCAGGAGTGAGCTCACGGGGGTAAGACTACCTTTGGAGAGATAGCGTGAAGCTGATTAAATATAGATTA
>NC_051406.1:38503442-38504088 GCF_015228065.2 Penaeus monodon | reverse complement strand
TGTTTATATGTAATCATGCATTCATGTATGAATACTGATATTTGTTGTTTTGTTTTATTTATTTGTGATTCCCATGATTGATCTTTATGTCTCTTCTTCCTTCAATTCCTTAATCAAAATAAGATAGCACATACACAGAGTGCTTAAGATTCCACTCATATTCCGTGGAAGGTATTCATCATTACACGCGCTGTCATTTCCAGGCTCTCATCCGCCTGGGCATCGAGGACCTGTTCACCACAGAGGCCAACATGCGAGGCTTCTTCCCCACGGGCGGCCTGAAGGTGAAGGACGGCGTGCACAAGGTGATGGTCGAGTTCACGGAGGAGGGCGCCGAGACCAGCCCGATCCAGACGAAGGTGTTCGGACTCCTCTCCCACCCACCTCGCCGCGTGCCCTTCATCACCAACCGGCCCTTCCTCTTCCTCGTCCTCGATAACTACACCAATAGCATCCTCTTCCTGGGAGTGTTTAGAAAGCCTTAGTATTAGCATTGGATGGATAGCAATCCTTGGATAGGAAGATAGGTAATCCGTATAATATGTATTTTTATACCAATGTCAGTTTTATTCTCATTTTTGGAATAAACCTTTCAGTGTTAGGTAATGAGTTTCGTTTTAGGGTCTGTGGTGTACACGACTCATGT
>NC_051406.1:38502758-38503272 GCF_015228065.2 Penaeus monodon | reverse complement strand
AAGAACAGGAATGGAATTGAATTCGGCTTTTCGAGCTCGTTTTGGTTGAAAGTAATAACGAAAGGATTTTTTTTACATGTACCTCACCGGTTTAAAAACGTGAAACAACAAATCATAAGAACAAGTAATCAAAATGAGATTTCACTGAAGATGTGATAAAGTTTAATAAACTTCTGATCACCGAGAGACAAACTACATTTGATCGGTTGCAGGTTGCAGATATGTTTCTCAGATAACCATTGCTCTGAAAATTTACATTCTTTGTAAAAAAAAAAGGGAGAATTCGGGACAATTAGTTTACAGTAAACTTGACTAACCAATTTTCGAATTCGCATTCTGTATATTCATCAATCTATCCAAAACTGAAACTCAAATTACTAATGAAAAATCTACAGTTCTAAATGTATTATAATTACTGAGCATATTAATGGGATATATATAATAGATAAACATCCAGGTAATACGTAGCATGTGTGAAACTCTACGGTCTAACTCGTCCGGTTTCATTACACAA
>NC_051406.1:38502430-38502674 GCF_015228065.2 Penaeus monodon | reverse complement strand
TAAACTAAACTAAAACAATTTAAGACTATTGCCAAATCAGCTGACAAGTTCTGGATATGATTTAGAGAATAATTTACAACAAATTCTGAAATTCCCAGACATTAGCATTGTGTTGGGCCGTGTGTTTCCTGTGTAACTAGTGATGATTTTAGAAATATATTGCCAAAGTTTATTTTACCATATGGAGACACAAAAGTACTATATATATGATCCACGCTGTGATATCATGAAGGAGTTCCATTAG
>NC_051406.1:38493835-38496723 GCF_015228065.2 Penaeus monodon | reverse complement strand
CTTCCAAGAGGTAGTGTCATGCCGTTAAACAAGTATTTCTGTCCATACTTCAGCAGCAACTTACCAACATCCGCACACGTGTCCAGTATCTATCGAAGTTCACTTACTTTATTTACTTTGTTTTGTTTACTCGTTCACCATTGTGCTATCATAAGTAGATGAGTAAATAACAAAACGATACAGATTTCCACATAAAAAACGGTAGTTTAGATTTCCGGAAAATTAAAGAAGATATTAATTCATAGGCCACGCAACGCGAGCTTAATAAGGTAAATGTCCGGTTTGTCCGATTTTTAGTGTCAGAATTTTTTAATATTTTTTTCCAATTCTTTATTTATATATAGATTCTCTCTCATAAGTAGTTTTCTTATTTTACAATATATAAAATTTATATTAATAAAAATGTATTTTTTTTCAAAAGTATAATAACGCTTGTAGGACATTATGAGACGTCATGTAATAATCAAAAAAATCATATAGATTTATAAGATAATACTTAACGAAATAGGTTAAATAGGTTTCTTTTGATTTCGTGGATAAAAAAAATGTTTTTAAATGCGAGTGAAATGCGAGACACGGTCACATAAAACCGTTATTCATGGTGAGATTCAAATATAATTTTAAGATTTATTCAACAATTTTAATAGCTGAAAGGTATATCTTTAAAATAATGCAAACCCCATGCAAATCGGTCAAATATTCACTGAGATAAAGCAAAAAATGTCAGCGTTTTCATAGTTTTGAGAAAAACGCATTTAAAGTTTTGATGGTAATTAATTGACTTACCTGGTTTTCAGACGAAGTTTCAAAGTCAGGAAGGGAGGGGAGGAGGGGTTACAGGGAGGGATCATTTGGTTTGTTACTTTTCTAACATCATAAAGTAACAATTTGCCCCCATACCACGCCAAGGCGATCCCTAATTATGGGGGTCCCCCCTTCGTCTTCGCGAAGGCATTATCGCTTGATGTTGTCGCGCGGGTATCACATTATTTATGATAATTTCATTTCATTGGAGCTTATTTATTAATTTAGTTGCCTTGTTGAAATTACATGTTTTTCATCATAGGTCTGCAGAGGTTTTGGCGCCACAGATCCCATCAATTGCATCCTCTTCTGAGGAGGATGGAGGCGATGGCACCAGAGAGAGGGGAGGGGGAGATAAGGCACGCGGCTGAGTAAACACACCCGGAGGTCCACCCCGAGACGGGTCCCCTCCCAGTCCCCCACTGTCATCGGCAATATTACGTGTCTCTTCACGTCTTGCTCGGGCTTTTCTCAAGTTTTCTGCCCATTTTTTGTGGCACTTTCTTATTCTGGTCATTTTCACTATTACAACACTACTAAATTATGCGTAAAAAAAGATTGTGTCACGCGATACGTATATGACAGACGTGGTGCGTGAAAAAAACGCATACACTCCACCGATCTGATATGTGTACTGATGACCCGAGTCTTTTCTCAGCTGTTTTTGGTATGATCTGATATGTGTACTGATGACCCGAGTCTTTTCTCAGCTGTTTTTGGTATGATCTGATATGTGTACTGATGACCCGAGTCTTTTCTCAGCTGTTTTTGGTATGATCTGATATGTGTACTGATGACCCGAGTCTTTTCTCAGCTATTTTTGGTATGCTAAGGTCCCAATTAGTAATTTATTGATTATTTTTTAACGATTTTTCTGATTTATTGCTAAATAAAGTGAATTTATTGATACAGTCATTGTGTGTACATAATCTGTATGATGCGACAGGGGGGTAGGGTATGAAAAACTCCCTGTATTACATTTATTTTTGCGAATTTTGCAATAATACTTCGTAAGAAGACAGAGGAAGGATCTCTGATGGACATATTTCATTAACAATGATTTTTTTTCCCGTATTTTTCGTCCCATATCTGCGGACGACGCTCTATTTATAGTGAGCGGACAAAATAAATGTCCATCGCTGAATGTTAAATACCTGGGTCTAACTTTCATAGCAGACTAATGTATAAAGGTCACACTGACCGTTTAATAAGAGACTGCAATAAATCACTTAATCTATTGAAGATTAGTACAGGAACTTCGCCAGACAGAATGACCTTACCAGTGCACCGTATATATATTTTTTTTTACCAACACCCAACAGTGAGGAAAGTAAAAATATTTAGCAATAAATAATTGTATAGGTGGGAATGGGATTTTCACACCATTTCCTCATAGAGAGAATCACAGTGTAATCAGAATGACATTTCTTTTCCGAAGTCATTTCCTTTTCGTGCGAGATCTTAAGCAACAGAAATTGCAAAGAAGCCCATGCATTTAGTCATTGAGTCTAAATCGTCTCCCGGAACAACTAAACTGATCAGTCATGGCCAAGTGGGATTCGTCAGCTAATGCCTCTTGACGAATATAATTGATTGTCCATATTGCCTAATCATACTTCATCTTTATTGCTCAACTTTCTGCAACGAATAAGACCGTGTGTTGGTAGGGCAGTCTACCGAGAGTCTTCCTTTCGTTGGCACTTAGGTATCCATGGTAACAAGGCAATAGATAATACAAAAGTACTAAGAAATTATGTATTGCCTTAATGTATTAATCTGCTGTGGAGTAACTTGGGAAGTATTACAACTAACCCGACAACACATGACGTGATTTGCTGCTTTCAGTATATCAAGAACAATATTTCGTGAACCAGCAGGAGGTACGGTTCGTTTTACCCGACAGTAGGAGTAGACATGAGACTGATCACGTGATTTACTGTGGATGGTGCCCTTAACCCCCCCCCTCCCCTCCCCTTCCGTAATTAGGGCAAATTGCACCCGGATCTCACTTCTACACACCACTATGTAGCAAAGTATTACTCCTAGTGTAAAGTATGGCGGGAAAGCACTATTCAAGAAATGAT
>NC_051406.1:38493157-38493650 GCF_015228065.2 Penaeus monodon | reverse complement strand
CTTGTCATGTTTCTACCATTCCGTCAACGTAGTTGAATATTTAGCTTTTTATAACTAGCGTGTAACATTGAATATTCACTGCCATAAGTAAAATGTACAAAACGCCAAAGAGAAAATGGATGAACTATCATGAGATAATGACTGATAAATCATGAATAGGAAGTTAAAGGGTAGTACATTACTTTCAAATACGTTAAATTAAGTCGATGGCTGTGAGGGATATGACCCACAAAAACTGCATATAATCTTTTAAATTATATAAAAATAGGATCTTGTAGATATTTGTTTACGTTTATTTTAACCAAACCTTTGTCCTTTTCCCTTGAAGACTCTCTCT
The DNA here is from genome assembly GCF_015228065.2 of Penaeus monodon. Taxonomy (NCBI): domain Eukaryota; kingdom Metazoa; phylum Arthropoda; class Malacostraca; order Decapoda; family Penaeidae; genus Penaeus; species Penaeus monodon. The sequence continues at coordinate 38,493,313 of NC_051406.1, read as the reverse complement.
CTGAATACGATGACATAATAATGCACCGAAGCTGTTACTTTTACCATCTATCTGTTTACATTCTCTTTGTTCTTCACCTGTGCATTGTTACTCTCAACAGAATATCTTCTGCTCTTGAATCAGTTTTCTTGCGTGTAGATAATGCTTTCCTTGTTT
>NC_051406.1:38492318-38492851 GCF_015228065.2 Penaeus monodon | reverse complement strand
CAGTTCACAGAGTAAAAGAAAGAAAGAATCATAAACAGAAGGACCTAACGAAGTTAACGAAGGTTAGTAATTAGAAACATGAAGTCTAATAGCACTGCAGAATTTCGCGGGAAACGAGCGGATAAGTAGTTAAAAGAAAATGCGTTAAAAATCATAGGAACCAAGAAGAACCATTATCACTTCCCACTTCTCTCTAACAAATTATCAGAAATGCATAATTTTCTCATAAAACCTGAGACCTAAACCAAAATAATATTGATAAAAAAAAAAAACATTAAAAAATGCCTAAAAAGAGGAAAGTTTCTCAGCATTTTCCAGCCTCCATTCAGCTAGTGTTCGTGTGTGCATGTAACCCTTTGTCTTCTTCGCAGTACCTTGAAGAGGCCAATGATCGAGATAAAGTATTTAATTGGAGGTGCAAGTGCGTTTAAGGGCGCGGTACATCCGGGACCCCGGGGACGACGCTGCCAGTTTATAACATAAGGATATATCGTACGCCTTTTTTATTAACACATCATTATTGTATTTCAATG
>NC_051406.1:38491675-38492296 GCF_015228065.2 Penaeus monodon | reverse complement strand
GTAAATGGAGAGTGAACAAAAACGATGCTAAGAAGATATAGCCACAGGAATTATCTACCGATGCGCTTTCTGTTCGTCCTCTGGTCATCGCCACACACAGCTGCTAGAGGTAAATAATCTACACGTGGGTTTCGTAAGGCGCAATTAGAAGGGCGGACTAGCTAAGGAATACCAAAGGGTACAAACACGGGGCACAAGGAAGAGAAGGAGGAGTGGCAGGAAAAGAACTCCATGGAATGTTACATACTTGGAGACATAGCAGATGTTTGTAATGCTAGAGGCGTTTTGGTCCGGTTTGAAGCTTTTGAAGTTTCGAATGAATCCTTAAAAGATGTCCAAATATTAATTCATCTATTTTGAAGGGTCTGCTCATCATATACTCCACTTTCCTGTTGCGTTAATTTGTTTTTCTTTTACTTTTGGAGAATTTACTTATCATTAGTTATCAGTCAATCACTGACGACATTAAATAAGTGACAACTATGGCAAAGCATTATTGCACATTGCAGTCTGAATTCCGTTCTCAGTGATCTTGCGACGTGTCTACTGGGAGTTCTATGGGTCGCACTGGGTGAATAAGCCTTTGTTATGCAGAGCGATATCTTTGTTAGTTTTGGCAGT
>NC_051406.1:38490186-38491014 GCF_015228065.2 Penaeus monodon | reverse complement strand
GGTAACCTTAGCTATTCCGGATATCGTAATTCTGTATATAGTCAAGTTTCAGACTATATTTGGAATCAACGGACATTTCCCGGTAAACCCCGAAATGATCGAAGAAAAAAAATCATGTATCCACCTAAATACTTAATAATTATAATATTAATCCTGGTGCAGAGCAGGGTTTACAATTTTTTCTCCCTGCGCACCCTTCGACCTCTCCTCGTATTATCCTCGTATTCCCTTCATTTGTTTACATTTACACTACTCTAAGTAACATTTTGATATAAAACCTTAAATAAATGAATGACAAATTAAAAAGAAAGAATCGCGGTAAACCCATATATTACCTACATTATGACAAAACAAATGCTGCTCAAGAGAGAGAGAGAAAGTACTGCCTGTTTGTACGAATTCAAAATAATATCCACGTAATTTAGCACACGGTTTCCCTCGTTTTTATAACCTGGTGCATAACATTTCTCCTAGGAGATATTATAATGCACGAATTAATATAGTAACATAGCCTTATAGTAACACTTTTCTAACAGTGCCAACGTACACGAGGTTACATAGCTTGCCAGTGCGTAATATATGGCGACACAGATGTAATCAGTGCTGTAGGGACGTCAGCCTGACTCGATTTGATATTTTGTAGTTTTCTTTCCAAAAGCTGTCAGACATAATAAACCCCGAGCGCATTCCATGTTAAAAAAATAATGTAGAGTAATTTACCATACAATGTAAAGTTTCAAATGAAAGATGATTTATTTTATGATCTTATAAACCTTTCACTCGCTGTCCTTCCATCTTTAGTCAAATCGTGGACTGAAACGATTGTCG
>NC_051406.1:38488797-38489057 GCF_015228065.2 Penaeus monodon | reverse complement strand
CGAGGCTATACCGGCAACGCTACCTGCAAACCGCGCCTGGCCTCCGGACGAGCGCAGCCGTTAGAACCCGATCAGCCGCGCCAAGACGAGGTCGTGCGTTCGCTTCCTCCCGCGCGTTGCCGTCCGCTGCTAGTGGCGCTGGAACTGTTTAAAAGAGAAAGCGTGAGCGGGATTTTTTTTTCTGAAGTATATGTCTTGCTCTATGAACTCCAGCGTGTGGATTTTATATTTGTCTGTGACGTAGTTATAACTGTGGTAAG
>NC_051406.1:38488083-38488178 GCF_015228065.2 Penaeus monodon | reverse complement strand
ATAACTAAGCCTTGCACTCGAAGAGAAAATACGTCACATTGTCCGACACACTACTTAGCCTCGCCTAAGAAAATCATTGCGTGGTTCTCTGTCGT
>NC_051406.1:38487984-38488053 GCF_015228065.2 Penaeus monodon | reverse complement strand
CAGTTTTTTTAAAGCGAAAAGTTAAAAATATGAAAGAAAATGTACCGATCATAGCATTTAAATTCATCT
>NC_051406.1:38487460-38487852 GCF_015228065.2 Penaeus monodon | reverse complement strand
AATACATACAATCACAGTACATCCACATAGGGGCAAAATATATTTCTATATTTCATTTAATACTGCATGCGCATACGCATGAGTGTTGGAATTTTTGAAAATCGATGAATGACACGGTAACTAGAAGCCGTGAAATCGAAACAATAATGAGTTAAAGGTGCAAAATGGAACGAGACAAGACATGAAGATAATCCCCTTGTTTGGAGTTTACTTTGATTTATTTGTATTCAGGTTAGGTTACTTTTTGGTGCCTCGGCCTGAAGAGGAGATTGTTGTACTCGAAACGTTGTTGGTTGGAAAATGTATGAATGGAAATACATCGTTCTAAAGTACAGAAATATATATCTGTATTACATCTCAGTCGGGTTTAAAGTTGAATTAAAATTCTGCTC
>NC_051406.1:38486970-38487405 GCF_015228065.2 Penaeus monodon | reverse complement strand
CATACAGATATATGCTACCGAAACGTTTAGCTTCCACTTGCAACACAGTGATACAGTGATATAGGCCGTGACATTTAAAGCTGGACTTTCATTATTTGACAAATGTTTGGAGTAAACACGAACCGTGCATATCACTCGGATGAATGAAATGAGTCGCAGGAGGACAGTGTCAATGGAAGGTCATAATGACTCACTTATAAGGTTAATGAATGACCTTTTACCCCGTCTGGGAGTGGCGACCACCGATCAGAAGTTTGCCCTGAGTTCCCTCGGGCCCTCGGGATGCCACCCGAGAACTGCCTGCGCCCGACATCCCTCCCTTGGGTTCAAATGGGCGTGCACTCTGAGTTCCTCCCTCAAAAAAAGGTCTCGTAATAGGCCTTATATACAGGGAGGGCTTGCGTGGGGTGTATTTTGTCAAGTGGTCAAAACAAG
>NC_051406.1:38486702-38486902 GCF_015228065.2 Penaeus monodon | reverse complement strand
CGTGATGCACTGCGCCTTGGTTAGGTCCGGCCTTCTACGAGGCTCTTACCCTGACGGCTTTTATTTGACAACTTTATTAAGTTATATCTCGTATTTGATAAACATTGCCACCTACACCAAACATACCCTTTGGAGTTAAAGCAAAAGTTAATATGGTTTATGTTCTTTACACAAAAATGATAACAACAGCAGAAAATGAT
>NC_051406.1:38486119-38486536 GCF_015228065.2 Penaeus monodon | reverse complement strand
TCGCGGCCTTCTGTTGCAGAATCATGAAGTTGTTGCTCGTGGCGGCGCTGCTCGGCCTGGCGGTGCGGGTGAGTCCCCAGTGCATTTCGCAATTCGATGACATGATTCCCCCAAACTTCGCCGACCTTAGCTACATCCTGCCGTTCAGTCTGAGGTTGTTCAAGGAACTCGTCCCCCACTCCGGCAACTTCCTCATCTCGCCCTACAGCATCTGGAACGCCCTCGTCATGGCCTACCTGGGCACGAACGGCGAGACCAAGACGCAGATGGAGAAGGTCCTGCAACTGAGTAACAAGGTGGAGACTCTCGCCCTGTACAGGTCCCTCTCGCAGCACATTAAGCAGTGCGTATTTTTCATGAGTTCTGTTTATTTATCTGTATTTCGGTTACATAGGCTTAAATACGCACGTATGCAAG
>NC_051406.1:38485290-38486024 GCF_015228065.2 Penaeus monodon | reverse complement strand
TCACTTTTCCACACCACGCATTCTCCGATCTGCACACACACACACATTCTCATAGATGTTCGTAACACAATCCTGTTTGAGCTTGTTAGTAAAGAGACTAAGCAACAAGATTAATCACACTAATTGTTTTCATTTCACAGTGCATCCGAAGGCAAGGAAGATTTAAAGCCCAACAGGAAAGAGTTAGGGAGGAGAGATTCACGTTAATCGATGTTGTTTTATGAACTGAAAATCTTCGAGTTATAAAGAAATACGACATTGTACCATTCTTTGAAGATTTAAATCTTTTTTTTTTATTAATCTATCAGGGTTCTTGGGGATATTCATGTATGGGGGTATTTGAACCAATGGGTATTGCACTCGATATTTGTATTAATCTTAATCTTCATAAGTAGCTAGAATATTAGCGTATTAACTAGCTCTGATATACCATAGGCTAGACTTTCATGAATTAAATAATCAGAAACACCTACTGATCTTCCTAAAACTTAATGATATTCTTTTGAGTTCTATTTCTAGTTATCGGTATAAAAAAAATAATTCACGCTATCAACTCCTCTGGAAATACTGGCAATAACAAGGGGTCTGCAATCATTAAAAAGGTCATGAACCGTTGTTTACAAATTCGGATTACTTTCTAATTATTTTAGGGGGGACGAGGCCATTATTTCTTAAGTGTTTTTTTTTTAAGGTTCAGTTCCTAAGAAATGTACAGTATTTAATTCTTTTCGGTT
>NC_051406.1:38484297-38484444 GCF_015228065.2 Penaeus monodon | reverse complement strand
TAACAGGATTTTTACATTTTCCTGTCTTTTCACCTAAACTACCTTCATTTTCTAAACATTTCATGTGAAAAATACCGAGGAAACACGTATTATATATCGCACAGATTGCAAACGTTAGAAGAAGGCGGATGTGCCAAAAAAAAAGAC
>NC_051406.1:38478726-38480686 GCF_015228065.2 Penaeus monodon | reverse complement strand
GGTTTGTCTATACGTTACATCAGTAAATCGTGGGCTTTGCTTAAACTTTATATACCATCTTCTAGAATCTTTACTTCACTGATTAGAACATTAACTGAAAAAAATGGTTGTTAGAATATTGTTCTTTTCCTAAGTGAATGTAAACTTTGAATTTTTCGGCAGTTAATTATAGTCGTTTTAAGAGAAATTCCTGTAATTATTAATTTCTTCATGTTTTTTACACTTTTTTTATGTTGCCATTCATTATCAAGCAGCATTCGTAGTTTCAGAAATCAATTTCATAATCTTCATTGATTTAGTCCAGTTCCAGATCGTCATTATAATCCATGCCCTAGCGTTGACATTCAAACGCCAATTTGCTTGATTTTAGGATACTTTCTATGTTGCATGTAAGCAGGTATTTTCGTATTATCAGACCTAATTTCCTTTGTTTACAAAATATGATGTACAGGGTAAGTATTAGAAGCCATTCACGAATTATTATACTTTTAGGAAGTATTGTTAATACGGCTGGCATTTGAAAGTGTTATAGAAGGTGCTATACAGAGAACACTAAGGTTATTGATATTTATCATTTTTTATGATTATTTTAAACAGCCACGGGTCCTACGACAGTCCGGTGAATTACATCTTCGACATCACAAACGGTGTCTGCGTCCACGATAGGAACATCCTGAAGGACTGCGTAGCCCGCCTCCTCACCAGGGAACTGCAGACGGTGAATTTTCAAAAGGTGGGTTATATTAGGAAGGAAAAGGTCTCACTGTCATCTTGAGGAAAAGATCTTCATATTAAGGAAAGAAAGAAAAGTGAGTCGAATTGCATGTTCTCATTATAATTAAGAGAAAAGTAAGCTTTCATGAAAGACCTGTCTGGGCTGCATTTCGGATTCGCACAGTTTAACCAAACGCCCCCCCCTCCCCCTCCCCCTTCATCACCACCAGTCCGAGGGCTCCGCCGTGACGATCAACCAGTTCATCAACAAAACATCTCGCGGCAATATCCCTCATCTCGTGTACCCTTTCGACCTGAACCAAGGCGAGATGATGATGATCAACGCCGTCTACTTCAGGGGACTTTGGCACAAGAGGTTCGCCGCCGACAGAACCCGGCTGGAGCGGTTCTACTCGACTCGACAGAAGCAGTACTTTGTCGATATGATGTCACAGGAGGGCGAATTCAAGACGGGTAATTTGTGGTCGCTGATTTAAACAGTGTAATTGTTTATACGTTGTAAAAAGTCCCGTTGCTTAGTTCATTTAGCCCTACAGCTAAGTCATTGATGTTAACTGACATCTTATTATCCGAATTTCTACGTAAAATGGATGTACATGGTGAAAAATCGATGATGATAAAGTTTTGGAAAATTTATTGAAAAGAAAATTACCAAAGAAGTCCCTATCTTGAGTAATTTCTTGGTAAAACACAGAATTTATTTAGATTATAGATCATGGTGACAATACTTAGTAAAATAAATACAAAAAAAAAAATCTTGATCTCCGTTTCAGGCATATCTGAGGAGCTGGAGGCGCAGGTATTGGAGATGCCGTTCAAGGGAAAGCGGGCCTCCATGTACGTGTTCCTCCCTCAGGACCAGAACAACGGACGCGAGTTGGATAATATGTTGAAGCGCATGAACCCCGGCTCGCTTCTCTCCGCCATGAGGATTCTGGACCGCCGCGATGTTGTCATTAATTTCCCCAAGTTCAAGTACGAAAAGTGTCTCGGCAGCGAGCTCAGACTGGTAAGAATTCAAATACGGTTTAGCCACACTGAAGATTGTTTAACTGTTTGGACACAATCAGGTTGTCAGAATACGTCACGTGATTTGGTTTGTTAGTGGCTCACCCGCTCGCCTCCGTTTCCCTGACAGGCTCTCATCCGCATGGGGATCCGCGAACTCTTCACGGAGTCGGCCGACCTGACCACCTTCTTCCCCGCCGGAGGACTCATGGTCAAG
>NC_051406.1:38477853-38478665 GCF_015228065.2 Penaeus monodon | reverse complement strand
AATGGTCCTTCGGGCCGCTCTCCGTCCCGCCGGCGCCCAAGCCCTTCAACTGCAATCGGCCCTTCCTCTTCCTCGTCATGGACAGCTACAACACCAACATCCTCTTCATGGGCGTCTTCCGGCATCCGTAGTGCGTCGGTGTCCTTCTTGCGGACGTCCTCAACACGCTTGCAGGAATTTAGGATCATGCTTGCACTTACGAGCCTGTGCGCTCTCTCTTCTGCAGGAATGTTGAGTTTACAAATCTCGCTTTTCAAGGGTACTCTGGAGTCTTCGTTGTTAAGACAGATAACTTTCGATAACTCAATAGCAGGTATTATTTATCTTTTTTCACATTGTGATATACAGATTTTCTTTTGATGCTCCGAGCAGCATGGAAACCTGTATGTGTGTATAATACATACCCACACATATTGTGTGCAGCCGTCTTTTTAAAAAAAGGCACTATCTAGCTTTCTTTATGTTGTGGGCAGAAGTTAGCAAAAGGGTACCCTCTTGACAGAATAGATCCTTTGCTTTCGTTCTGTTACTTTTAATTAAATGTCCATTCAAATTTCAATGGAATGGAAGCCATGGGAATAAAAGATTATTAGGACTTATTAAACAAACAAAAACAGTAAGGGCAATCCCCACATACATTCGATATGAAGGCAAAACTCAAGGATAGGGAATAACAGATATGGACTTCATGCTTAAAGTTTCTCTCGAACATAAACAAAACAAAATACGCAGGAAAAAATATCCTTTTATGCACTGCCCTACTTCTGTTATACATTTTGTATATATTGTTGATAAATAGTCCAACGTAAGCG
>NC_051406.1:38477396-38477477 GCF_015228065.2 Penaeus monodon | reverse complement strand
CTCACTTTTGCGATCACATTTCATCAGCTCATTCTGTATATATAAAGAGAGCTAGCATACTGTTATAATACTTATCACACA
>NC_051406.1:38475138-38475574 GCF_015228065.2 Penaeus monodon | reverse complement strand
GAACAAACATCTGTTGACATTACACCTCTGTTATTGAGGACAATAACTCGTATATAGAAATGACCTCAATACCTTTCTCAGCTTCCAGTGCGTTTGTTTACATTCAATATTACGTTGCCTGTGAAACGTAATATAAAATACCATTCAGTTCATCCACTGTAGTTTCGAAATTTATAAACGATGGCGTTAAACGAAATGATTGATGACACGTGGTTAATAACTGGGGAGGGGGGGAAGGTAGTTTAGATAGTCATTCATTCATTGCCACTTACGATCACCGAAAATACGTTATTGCTCCGTCAGTAGTTATGTGAGTTGCGTTAGAGTTTGCAGATTTCCGTGAGATATCTTTTATTCGTTATGATGTATCATTTTATTACATAAAAAGGAGTTACTTTTAATCCTACCCTTGTTTCCTTTACATTTTCCATCCACC
>NC_051406.1:38474852-38474971 GCF_015228065.2 Penaeus monodon | reverse complement strand
TTTACCCTCTCGCCCCTTCTCTCTACCCTCCCCTCTTATAACGCTTCTTCATTTTTCGTTCATTCTCTCTTTCTCATCCCCTCACTCAACCCTCTCCATTCTTCCTCCTCTTTCGCACT
>NC_051406.1:38473487-38474806 GCF_015228065.2 Penaeus monodon | reverse complement strand
CACCCACTTCCGAGTCACTTCCGCTCCCTCGTGAAGTCAGCTGTTACGTGCCATCACACTCGTAATGGTCGAGGGCGAAGGAGTGGTCGGGCAGCCGTCTGTGTGTTATTCATATTAATCAACCTAATGAGACACTCATTTCCATGTAATTGTTAATGGTACATAAGAATAAATTTCATTGAGAGCGAACTCCTGATTATAATTGGATCAATCCGTCATCACCTGAGGTGTTAGGTCAGCCACACCCTCTGCTACTATGATTTGCTGTTTATGACTTACTAATAAACGCTATTCGTATTTTATTGGGGATTATGTTATTATGTCAGCAGTACTAATTCTTCCATATATTTTTCATATCCCTTAATAGTTAATAATTAGAACTGATTTATGTCATGTAAATTCGTGTTCATGCATGTCTTATATGGTAGTCACACCCTACCACATACTTTCATAAGAACCATATCCTGCCCGTGACTGTCATGTCAGTCACACCCTCCATGGTAGTCATATCAGCTTCAAACTTTCCCTCACCTGTTAATGTCCTTCATACACTGTTTTACTCTCATGTGTGTAATATCGTCTTTCTCATGTGACTGTAAAGGTGATGGCAAGTGTACATTTGTTACCATATATATGTAAGTCTCACTATCGCTACAAATTGATATATCATTATCGTTAACACTACCAATCCGACACGACTTGAAATCAAACAATCACAAATGGCTTGATGAAAGTTGACGCGCAAAAGGTGTACAGTACTTACTATGGACCATCGCTGGTAGCTAATAATTCAGTTCGATAATATAGTAGAATTCAGTGAGATGAACAGCATAATTCAGGTATTGCTTAATGGCCCAACTACTATCAGCTACTAAGAGCTCACTTAACAAACCATCATACAAAACACTAAATTATGTGTGGGCGCTTTATAGCCTAGTGACATGCATACGAGTATATAACCTTCTCACCAGCCCAGCCCAGTGATGTTCGGCGGTCCCCGTTCAGGAGGTTGTGAGCAGAGCATTTGGGACCCTGTAATATCAGCCTTGGAAATTATTTAACATTAAAAGAGAATTGCCCAGCACCGTAAAAGGAATTTGCTTGATTTACAACTCAGGACCTTGTCATTGCAACCAAACAGACGGGACCAGAAGGTTATCACACATCGACGGAATCACAAGCAGAGCAAATAAAATCTTTTGGCCCTGAAGCGAGACATTGACTCCTGCTCTGAAAAAAAAGTTTAGAAATTGCAACAGTCCCAGACATATGGGAAAAAACGAAAGTGGTGGCACTACTAAACCATATAATGACTCCCT
>NC_051406.1:38472864-38473342 GCF_015228065.2 Penaeus monodon | reverse complement strand
ACAACCCCCAAAAATATCGCTCCTCTGCTAAAAAAAAAAGCAAGAAAGACTCTTTCTGTCAGGAATACCTCCTATCATTGAGCAGCACCTAACACGAGATCAAGAACTGGTTTCAGATCAGGGCGCTCTTGCTATGGTCAGCTTTTGAAATAAATACGGTATATTGAAGATGGGAATAGAGCCAAGCTTATAACAGGCACCGTTTATTGCTCTATCAGCTTCTTATGATACAGTAAACCACCGAGTTCTCCGTTTGGAATGAACGCCAGTGGTGAAACATCCAATAATTCCAGTCCTTCAGTCTTTCTTGATAAATCGCCGGTTCTTTGACAGGCAAGGAAAGTAGTTGGGGAATACAGCTGAATGGACTCCCCCAAGAATCTGTTATTTCCCCTTTCTCTTCACTATATATACCAACAACTGGACCTGGCCACCAAACACAGATGATCTGTAACCCTTCCAGAGTCAACTACAGGGT
>NC_051406.1:38472590-38472844 GCF_015228065.2 Penaeus monodon | reverse complement strand
TGGAATGACACTGAATTAGAACACGTTCCAACCCTGTGTATACTCCTATACGCAAGTTAAGGGCCGAATACTGCTCCATTGTGATTACTTTCATGCCATGCGAAATAAGTAGATTCAGAACTAACTGAAGCTTCAAATCAACCTCTTTACCTGCACTATACCGCCTGCCGAGCATTGCACTACCACCAGTATGAAGGAACGTCGCATCCAGACAAGAGCAAAGTAAATCAAACCCGAGATAACCCCTCCACAAC
>NC_051406.1:38471580-38471690 GCF_015228065.2 Penaeus monodon | reverse complement strand
CTCCCTGGTTTCCAAGTGATGGTCCCCATCATAACCAAATATCATTTAAATTCATGTAGTTGAACACAATAAAAAGTAAATAAGAAACATTGGCACAATGTTATAAAAGA
>NC_051406.1:38470038-38470103 GCF_015228065.2 Penaeus monodon | reverse complement strand
TTAAATTCATGTAGTTGAACACAATAAAAAGAACACAATAAAAAGTATGTTAATGTTATAAAAGA
>NC_051406.1:38468937-38469050 GCF_015228065.2 Penaeus monodon | reverse complement strand
AAAAACTCGCCGCGGTCACTCTAAACAATCCATTACCAGTGCGTCTGTCTCCCTCGCGCAAACCAAGATTGCTGCAAATGCAGACTCTACCCTGCCTGCTACTACCGCGATAC
>NC_051406.1:38467905-38468755 GCF_015228065.2 Penaeus monodon | reverse complement strand
GGGGGGGGGGGTGAGTGGATGAATGGGTGGTCGTGTGTACATTAGATGATAAAAACATTGTACACTCTCTCTAGAGCTATAACATTTAATTTTCCGGAATTTTCCAGTTCTCTCTACATCATTTGTTTGCCTATCATTTATCTCTTCTTTTTGTAAAATATTTTTGTCTCCGTATCTACGCTTTGCTTCCGTATCCCTCCATGTTTACAAATAGTTCGTCTGCTCCTTGATCTCCGGGGGAACTTGAATCCAATTATATCAGATTTACTACCCGAATGCCGAGTCGCTTGGGCTTCAAACTTGGTATGTGGAAGTTTATCAAGTGTAGACGTGAAAGTGTCAAATTAAAGAGTGAATTGGCATAAGGGATGAAATAGATAAGTATTTAGTTTGAAGTATGTTGCTGAAAATCGGTCTGTGATTGAAAATCATTGAGGAACTTTTGTATTATATTCCTCACATGCTCCACTTTATGTTAACATCTGTAATGTGTTATTTACTCCAGAAGCAAAACGTAAGCTAGTTGTTACAAAGTCGTATTCAAGGAAAATTTGTAAATATGGTAACACAACACTGACAAAAAGTGCGAGAATTCCCTGAAAATATATTTTTAACTTTGTTACCAAATATATATTTTTAAAGAAGACGCTTTTGAAATCAAATCTGTGACTGTGTAACATTGAAAACACCCTGTAACAAACATTTCAAATGCATCAAAAATCATTTATGGTATGGATTTAGTAAATACTTGTCAGATTTTAGTAAAGCATAGTAGTTGCTTCATGCCCATTGAAGGCAGGTGGTAGGCATGTGTGCCACCAGAATTCTGATACCTGTTTTTTATGCCTTT